>NC_081180.1:214212171-214273650 GCF_029867415.1 Vicia villosa | reverse complement strand
TGTGAAACTTGTTGTTCGGATGGATGAATCGTCTTTTTGAACTCTCTGAATGAATAGAAACCGATTGGTGTGTTTAGCTTGTTCTTTGGTGAGTTTGTTATGAAGCTAGGGTTTTATGTTTGTATTCGGATAGGAGAATAGAGTAAGAGTTAGAGGAAACTAATGGCAGATCCATAATCAGTGCGAAAAAACAAGTCGAAAGGCGTAAGCTTTCATGATTTCTGGGTGGTTCTTTCGTGGCCGGCGCCGGTGTTCAGCCGGAGAAGATAACCGGAGGAGGAAGCTCCGGCGGCCACGTTTCTGTGTTCCATTGAATTTCGTCACGTGTCATGCATGTTTTGGTTCTTTTTCCCATTAGTTTTCAATTTTGTTTTTTGTTCAATGATTAGATGATGTGTTGGCAAGCTGCCATTGGCCCTGATTTTATTTTGTCTTGTAGTCACTTAAACTCAAGGTGACCAATTGATACCCAGTTAGCTTTATTTTTATGGCACGTTATAATTTTTGGTTAAGAACATGCATGCTGGTAGTAATAAAATGAAGTAAATAATTGCATGTTGCTGAAACATAAAAAATGGGATAATAAAACAACATGGGCCACGCTTTGCTACAAGGCCTTGCGCCATATCTGATTCGCACCCCCCATGGATTAGGCCCAGATGCATTATAACATTAGCATAGTTCATTATTACTTTACTTTTTCACCCCCAGTTCTAGACAGATTTTAGTCCTATTTCAAGTTTGTTTCTTTCATAACTTTTGAGTCGTAAACCAGTTTTCCTTCAAATAAAAAATCAATAAAAATGTGTTTTAAATAGAATAATGTGTGTAGAAATTTTTGATATTTTTGTTAGATTTTTAGAACTTAGTTTGTTGTTTTTAATAAATCATTTTCTTTAGTGTGTTCATGGTGTTTTTTTAAGTCGGATCGGTTTTGCAAATTAATTTTGTTTAATACCTTAGGAGTAGAATTTGATTGCCATTTTTTGTGTGATATCAGTAGACTCATATACCATATTGTGTGTAAAAAAATAAAGATCCAATTCTATGTTTTGGTTAGGTTTTCATTAGATTTTCTATACCCGATTTGTGTGCGTTCCTAAACGGATAACCATGTGAATTTGACCTATAATTTGCTTTGCATTTATGCAATTGACTTAGTTTCTTTTTGTACATATAAGTAGGGATGTTTAGAGGTCCTAAGACCTGGAGTTGAATTTTTCAAGTCATGTTCTCTTATTTTACTCGATTTTTCTTTCTCGCATGTAAATAACTCGCTTTTAGTTAGCGATTGCACTATAACTTGTCCGAATGACCTATAATTTTGTATGAAACTTTGTGAATTGATTCCATGATTGTTTAGACATCTATTAGAGGTTATTAGCTACTGACTTCCATCATTTGATTTCATTTTTCTAAACTTCATTCACCATTTGAATTCTATTAACTAGTTTTGACCTAGTTTTGTATAGTTTTGTTAAAACTTTGTTTGTTTCAAGTTAATTGACTAACATAGATTGGTACAAGGTCTTGGACCTATAAATGAACTAATTGCTACTGACTTTAAGCTTTGTTCATGTTTTTTTCATTTGCTTTTGTTTCGATTAATGGATGTTTGTTCGCTAATTGTTAAGTGACGATTTATGCGATACTTTGGTAACTCTTTGTGAATATTTTCGTGTAGTGCCATATGGCCTTTGTGTTTGATTTAGGACACTTATTTCCTTGATTTGCTACTGCCCTCTCTTCTCATCTTGTTGGAGTTGTAACTCCATTCTTTTGCCATGTTCCCTTAGACTCTTCCTTCTTTGTTAAGAGGAATTGAGATAGGTTAGGATAGTTATCCTTGACCTTAGGGCCATTAGACTTAGATTAGAATAACTTAGATTAGAGAATAGGTTAGTTCCCCTTTGTTCATTCTTTTTCTTTTCAACTTTAAAACATTAATAAATAAAGATGCGAATCACATTAAGAAAGTGATAGAGAAATGAGTGGGATTCATTCCCTAATCTGTTTCTCAATCACTTAGAGGCATAGAAATGAGTGGGATTCATTCCCTAATCTGTTTCTCGGTCACTACTTAATGGGAGAGAAATGAGTGGGATTCATTCCCTAATCTGTTTCTCAAACATTAATTAATGGGATAGAAATGAGTGGGATTCATTCCCTAATCTGTTTCTTGAACATTATATAATGGGATAGAAGTGAGTGGGATTCATTCCCTAATCTGCTTCTCAATCATTATACATTTTATGTGATTCAAATCGCAAAGTAAATTCCCTTAAAAAATACCCAACCAAAAACATTTAAAACACTTAATAAAGGCTCGAATTAAAACAAAGTGACGAAGTGGTGCGAAACCTTGTATTGGGTTTTGTTCATCATGTAGTTACATAAAAAACACAAACCCAAGTTCATTCTTTTGCCTTGTTAGGCGCTTAAGAACAAGTTAAGTCCTTTCCAAAACTAGGCGTATAAGTCTCCAAAGGTCGAGCATCGTGGATTGTGACCTTAACCGCTGTTCAACTAAAAAACACAAAACAAATGGAAACTATGGAGCCGAACTACGGTCGTTCTGATTCCTGAAAGGGATACGTAGGCATTGGGTCGCGGGGCCTAAGCGAGCACACTTGTAAATAATTCCTTCTTTTCCCCGTATTTCTTTTGCATGCATTCGCATTTAGGTTTTAGACATTAGACACCCTTTAGATAGAAACAAACGTAGGTGGATACCATCGAGTACGATGGGCGTGAGGGGTGCTAACACCTTCCCCTTGCGTAACCGACTCCCGTGCCCTGTTCTCTGGTCGAAAGACCTTGTTCTTGTTCTGAGTTAGGTTTCCCGGTATTCCTTTCCCTTATGGGATAAATATATTGGTGGCGACTCTGATTCCATTTTTCGCGGGTAGCGACAGCTGGCGACTCTGCTGGGGACTCTGCTGGGGATGTTGATAGACCTGTTGCTGGTCCATCCTTAGTGAGTCGATCCTAGCCTGCGTTTGTTTGTTTATTTACTGGGTGTTTATTTGTTTTTATGTCTATACCTTGTATATATGTTTACATGTTTACTTTTCTGCTTGCATATCATGTTTATTTCTGTTTGCATATCATACATATGGATTATATTCTGTGTTCCTTGGGGTCTTCTGTTCTGTTTTGCAGGTGGGGTGGGTTGTTCTATGAGGTAAAAGGCCCAATACCCAGGCCAGAGTTAACACATAGGATACCTAGGATAGAGTGGATAGTCATGACGCCAACAGAATGTCAGGTTCTGTTGATTGCGATCATGAGACCCACGACCAGCTGAGACTCGAATGGGATACCGTTGTTGGCATGTATTTGCAACAATGATGGTGTTTCAGGAGAGTTGTTAACGCTGGAGACCTTTTTGACCTACCTTGACCTAGATTCACCTGTGAGTGGGGTGGGATATACATGACAGGTACCGTTGGTGACTGTTCTGTTCTGTTGGTGACTATGGTTCTTATGGGTTTGTGGTATCTATGCCGTACTTTTGATCCTGCAACATCCAATCCTGTTCAGAAGAAACATACACTTCTCCTATGTGGGGAGGATCTTTCATTGCATCATAATCATCATAGCATGTTTAATTTCAAAAAAAAAAAGAAAATAAAGAAGAAAAAAAAGAAAAAAAGAGAAAAAAAGAGAAAAGAGATTAATATTCATATGCATGCCATTTTTCAGGTATCCAAAGTCAACACTTCTCATCAAGAATGGCTAACAGTGTGACCGTCAACAAAAAGACTACGAAGCATACCTTCTCTTGCAGTTTCTACCGTGAGGATGTAACACCTTTGGTTCGATTGAGCACCCGAGTTACTGGGCAAAATTTGGATGAATTCAGAAAGACTTATGGCCACATTCTGCTTATGTTAACTACTCGTATTGATGAGTGGGGTCTCTACACTCTTCTTCAGTTTTATGATTCTGAGCTGCGTTGCTTTACCTTTCAAGATTACCAACTAGCCCCTACCCTCGAAGAGTATGCACACATTCTTCAAATCAAAGTTCCACATAAGGTTCCTTTTGTGTGTGCACCTGAGAAGCCCAAATTGGATCGCATTGCTGGTGCTCTTTATTTGAGCATGAAGGACGTTAAGGATAATTGGAAGCCTAATGGTGGGACCCATGGATTCCATGTGAAATTTCTGATGAGGGAAGCTGAAACCCTTGCTGATAAGGAAAAGTGGAAAGAATTCAATGCTCTCCTGGCCGTCATGATCTATGGATTAGTGATGTTCCCGAATATTCCAAATTTTGTTGATCTCACTGCCATTTGTCTCTTCATGGATCAAAATCCTGTACCCACTCTGTTGGCCGACACTTATTATGCCATCCATTCTAGGTATGGAAAAAAGGGATCAGTTGGGGGTTGTTTGCCAATACTGTACGAATGGTTTTCTTCACATTTGCCTAAAAGCGGAGCATTTGTCACTACAAGAGATTCACAGAAGTGGCCCCAAAGGATTATGGGACTTACTGCAAATGATATTGTTTGGTATCACCTCCGAACGGACATTGAGCAAGTTATAACCAGATGTGGAAGTTTTGGCAATGTTCCTCTCATAGGGACAAAAGGAGTTATCAACTATAATCCGAAGCTAGCACTGCGCCAGTTGGGTTTTGCACTGAAGGACAAGCCTTTGGAAAAAGAGATATTTGAGTCCGTTTGTTTTGAAAAAGGAACCGATCCAGAAGGTTTGGAGAAAGTGAGGAGTGCGTGGAACAAAATTCATACAGAAGACCGAACTACTTTGGGGGGAAAGAATGCCATTGCTAAGAAAGCTTATACTGAATGGGTTGAAGAAAGAGTTAAGGAGCGCCTGCTGCCTTTCCCGAAAGTTAGCCCTCTATATGAACAACCACCTGAGATTTTAACTGCCACTGTAACAGCTGAGGAGTACAACCAAGTACATGTGGAGAATATCAGGTTGCGAGAAAAAGGGGAAGACGCTAAAATAAAGTACTTCTTGGTGGATCAGAAAAGGGCTGAATTAGCACATGAGGTTAAAATGCTGAAAGGAGGATCTTCCAGAGTTCAAAAAAGGGCTAGAACTGAAAAGGGTGAAAGAGCTACCACTGTTCGTATTGAGGACCATCAAAGGGTTATAGAAGAAGCGGTAAAGAAAGCAGAAGAAAAGCTCAAGCAAGAGTACAGAGAAGATTTAAGGGCTCACAAGCTCAGAGTAGAGAAAGAGGCTAGGGCCGAGGTAAAGGGTTTGAAAAAGAAGCTTGAAGAGGAAACCACTCAGAGGGTAGCAATCAAAAAGAAGCTTGAAGAGGAAATTACTCAAAGGTTAGCCGTGGAGACACAACTCAAAGGTAGTCATCTCTGTTCCGCTCGACTAACAGAAGAGAATGCAAAGCTCAGAAACCAGATAGCAGAAATGGAAAGTACATCTGAAAAGAATACCCTCCCTGATTGCAAAGGATGTGAGAGCTTGGTAGCCCACTGTGATATGTTAGATGGGCAGTTATTCCGCAAAGATGTGGTGATTCAAAGTTTTGTCAAAGGAAGAGACCGAGAAGTGACTAAGAAGATGTTTGATGAAACTAAGAAGTGGAGCGACGAGCACTTTAAACAAGGAGGACCTTTGTTTTACACCCAGATGGATTAGTGTTTGAGCTTGTATTTCGCGACCACCACCAGGCTTGTTGGATGGGGTCCTTTATCTTTTCTGTTGTTTGAACTATCTTGTCAATGTATGGGTATGCCCAAATTCAAAAAGAGATTATTAATGAAATTTGAGTCTTTTTGCTTCCTCTTGATGCTTATCTTTTGTCACATTGTTAAACATTCTTGATTAATATTAAATATTTTGGATACTCTGAAAATGGCACCTCACATCATATGCACACATGCACCTCATGCACATCATGCACAAACAGGTACATCAGATGGTGTTCTTATCTGACTGATCAGGTTTTCTCTTTCAGCAATTGCACCTCCGCCTACACATCGCTACTACACAAGGGCTAATCACTCACTGCAAATGGATCAGTTAAGGGACGATCTTATCCAGATGAGAACTCAGGTTACTGCTCAAATGGCTCAGTTCATGGAAGTCATGCAAAACATGGCTGATCGCCAAGAAGAACTCAGAATCAGGATGGACACAG
This sequence comes from Vicia villosa, assembly GCF_029867415.1. Taxonomy (NCBI): domain Eukaryota; kingdom Viridiplantae; phylum Streptophyta; class Magnoliopsida; order Fabales; family Fabaceae; genus Vicia; species Vicia villosa. The sequence continues at coordinate 214,267,509 of NC_081180.1, read as the reverse complement.
TTGCTCAGGTTGTTGCGGACCCTCCACAAAGAAACCCTGCTGATATTCGTGTCAATGGTGAATCTGTGATCGGAGGACCTGGTGTAATTCCTCCTGCTGCTAATCAAGGTAATCCTTATGGGCCTCCCCAGCCCATTCCTGAAGGACAAGCCACACAACAAATCAGAAGAGCTGCTGCCATCCCCGTGTTGGAAGAGGACCGACATGAGGATCTGTTTCCTGAAAGTGAGTTGGGATTTCCACATGATGCTGGAAGGTTGTTCAGAGGACTGGAGGAAAGGATGAGGGCCATGGAAGGCCAAGGACTTGGTATGGACATTAATGACTTGGGTTTGGTTCCTGGGGTCCGTGTGCCGCCGAAATTCAAAGTGCCAGATTTCGAGAAGTACAAGGGGAATACTTGTCCCAAGACCCATGTCCGAGCTTACTACCGCAAGATGCATGTATACTCTGAGGACGAAGGACTGTTGATGCACTTTTTCCAAGATAGCCTGACTGGGGCATCCTTGGAATGGTATATGAGGTTGGAGAGAACTCACATCCGAAGTTGGAGAGACCTGGTTGATGCCTTCATAAAGCAGTATCAGTATAATGTTGACATGGCACCGAATCGCACTCAGTTACAGAATTTATCCCAGAAAGCTAATGAGTCCTTCAAAGAATATGCACAGAAATGGCGCGAGTTGGCAGCTAGAGTCCAACCACCTATGTTGGAAAGAGAAATGATGGATTTGTTCACCAACACTCTGGAGGGCCAATACTACTCCGCCTGCTCTGCATCCTCAAGTTTTGCCGAGTTGGTTATGATTGGTGAGCGAATTGAAAGTGGGATTAAGGCTGGTAGAATACAGAATCCGAGTGCTGCTAGTTCCTCTTCTGGGGCAGGAGGGAAGAAACCATATAACGGCTTTGCTAAGAAGAGAGAAGGTGAAACAAGTGCTGCTTACTATGGTAAAGGTAAAGGCCATGTTTATCCACAGGTAGCCGCTGTTACTATACCGAGTACTCCTCTTCAACAACAACCACAACAACAGCAGAGGCATCCCCCACGTCAGTATCAGCAAAAGTCGAGGCCACCAAGAATTTTTGATCCCATACCTATGACATATGCACAATTACTCGCTCATCTCTTACATGGGGACTTGGTGCAACTTCGTACCATGGGCCCTCCACCTGCTAAGCTTCCTCCTAACTATGATGCTAATGCCCATTGTGAGTTTCATTCTGGGGCTGCTGGGCATGATATTGAACATTGCATAGGTTTCATGCATAAAGTACAGGATCTGCTCGATTCAAAAGCTATTGAGTTCACCCCTACTCAAGGACCTAACGTTGTACAAAATCCTATGCCTTCCCATGGAACTCATGCCGCAAATGCCATCGATATTGTTGAAGACATTTACTTGGTCAAGGATGTTATCGAGTTGGGATCGTTGTTGCCATTATTGAAAAAGGAATTATTGAGGATGAGACTATACGCTGGTTGTGGAGAATTCTGTACTGATTGCATGGTCACCTCCTCAGTTTGTGACAAGGTGAAAGATGGGATTCAACAGTTGATAGATAGTGGGTATCTACAGTTTGAGCATGTGCGACATCCAAAGTCAGTCAAGAATGAAATCAATGTGCTATCCATCCCATATACTCCTACTAAGATCCCGATTCCTGCCAGAGCGCCGCCTTTGGTCATCACGTTGCCTGGTCCCATTCCATATACTAGTGAGAAAGCAATCCCATGGAATTATGGCGGAGAAGTTTTCTACCAAGGGGCCAAGTATGAGATTAAAGCACCGGTTGAGAAAGAAGATGTTGATAATGTTGTTGGCATTGGAAGAATGACAAGAAGTGGTCGTATTTTCAATCCTCCCCAGAATACTCGCGATGACAATGCAGAAGCTCTAGCTCAAGCAAAAGGGAAAAGAGTGGTAGAAGATACGGTAGATCCGGGGCAAAGCTCTAACTCTGAAGATACTGTGGCCAAAGAGATGGAAGAGTTCCTAAAGATCATCAAGAAAAGTGAGTATAAAGTGGTTGACCAATTGAGTCAAACTCAATCAAAGATTTCGATCTTACAGTTGCTCTTGTGTTCGGAGACACATCGAAACGCTTTGTTGAGACTTTTAAGTACTGCCTTCGTCCCTCCAGAGATCTCAGTGAATCAACTTGAAGGGGTGGTGTCAAACATCAATGCTGGTAACGGATTGGGATTCACTGATGCAGATTTGCCTCCTGAAGGTAGAAAACATAATAGAGCTTTGCACATATCTGTGGAGTGCAAGGGGACTATGCTATCTCGTGTTCTTGTTGATAACGGATCTTCTTTGAATGTGTTACCAAAGTCGTCTTTGATGAGGCTAGACTATTCTGGTGTTGAGATAAGGCCAAGTGAACTAACTGTGAGAGCCTTTGATGGCTCAAAGAGGTCGGTGTTTGGGGAGGTTGATTTACCAGTGATGATAGGTCCTCAACTCTTCATTATTACTTTCTTTGTGATGGACATCCACCCGGCCTACAGTTGTCTCCTGGGGCGTCCATGGATCCATGCTGCTGGGGCCGTGACTTCCACATTGCATCAGAAACTCAAATTCGCCACTCAAGGGAAGATAGTCACAATATGTGGGGAGGAAGAGCATGTGGTAAGCCATCTTGCGTCTTTCAAATATATTGATGTGGAAGGGGAAGTCCACGAAACGCCTTGTCAAGCGTTTGAGGCTGTCCAGACTGTCAAGATCCCTTATGTTGAAAAGAAGAAGTTGGAGGCTCCTATGTCTTCACTAAAGGAAGCCAAAGCTGTGGTTGAATCTGGTCATCCTGAAGGATGGGGCCGAGTCTTGGATCTACCAATCAAGCAGGATAAGTGTGGGATTGGATATCAGTTGGGGCAGAGTTCTTCTAATGGGTCCTTCAAGAAGCCCGGAACCTTCGTTCCGATCAAGTTCTCTAGTGCTGGCATCGTCAAGGATCATATTTGCGCTGCTGATGATGATATGGATAGTGATTATGACATTGAAGAATGGATCAAGCCGTGTGTCCCGGGACAGAAGCTTCTCAACTGGTCATCCGAAGACATCATCTCAATTGCTCTTGATCAAAAGTAATAATGTTTGTTTTTGTTTATCATGCAATAATTCCTGTGTTCTGCCCAAGACACAGTGAACATATGTAGGGCCTCATTTGTTGTTTTTCAATGTTAAAATCATTAATAAAAGGACGTTTTTGCATTCAAATATTTTGTTCCCTGTCTTTCGCTTTTACTTTTATATTTATAATTAATCAAAAAATGGCAACGTTTCTTATTCATCATCATCCCCCCATTCTAAAATAAAGCATAAATCATAATCCATGCAGATCCACCTCTCCTCCGGATTCTATTGACAACGATCTTGCTATGCCTCGTTATGACTTTGACAACCCTATCTACACCGCTGAAGAAGGGGATGAAGAAGATTGTGAATTGCCTGACGAGTTGGCCAGATTGTTGAAACAAGAAGAGAAAGTGATCGAGCCACATCAAGAGCCTATTGAGACGGTGAATCTTGGCACCGAAGAGATGAGAAGGGAGGTTAAAATAGGGGCTTCTTTGAATGAGGGTGTGAAAGAAAAGTTGATTGGAATGTTGAAAGAGTATTCTGATATCTTCGCCTGGTCTTACGAAGATATGCCGGGATTAGATACTGATATTGTGGTGCACAGGCTACCCCTTAAAGAAAATTCTCCGCCCGTCAAACAGAAACTCAGGAGAACACGTCCTGATATGTCCAAGAAAATCCAAGAAGAGGTTCAGAAGCAGTTTGATGCAGGTTTTCTTGCTGTAACAGTTTATCCACCATGGGTCGCCAACATTGTACCTGTACCTAAGAAAGATGGGAAGGTACGAATGTGTGTCGACTATCGAGATCTGAATAGGGCGAGCCCGAAGGATGATTTCCCGCTTCCTCACATTGATGTATTGGTAGATAATACTGCTCAGTTCTCAGTTTTCTCCTTCATGGACGGTTTTTCTGGCTACAACCAAATAAAGATGGCGCCCGAGGACATGGAAAAGACAACATTCATTACGCCTTGGGGCACCTTTTGTTACAAGGTCATGCCGTTTGGATTAAAGAATGCTGGGGCAACCTATCAAAGAGCCATGGTGACTTTGTTTCACGACATGATTCATAAAGAAATTGAGGTCTATGTGGACGACATGATTGCAAAGTCCCATACTGAAGAAGAGCACCTGGTTCATCTGAAGAAATTGTTTGAAAGGTTAAGAAAGTTCAGGTTAAGGTTGAATCCCAATAAATGCACTTTCGGAGTGAGATCAGGAAAGTTGCTTGGTTTCATCGTAAGTGAAAGGGGTATTGAGGTCGATCCCGCCAAGGTAAAAGCTATACAAGAGATGCCTGAGCCGAGAACTGAGAAACAGGTTCGTGGATTCTTGGGAAGGTTAAATTATATTGCAAGGTTCATCTCACACCTTACCGCCACGTGTGAACCTATCTTCAAGCTATTGAGAAAGAATCAGGCAATAAAGTGGGATGACAATTGTCAAAAGGCATTTGATAAGGTTAAAGAGTATTTACAAGAGCCTCCAATCCTCATGCCTCCAGTGGAAGGTAGACCTTTGATTATGTACCTGACGGTCCTCGAGAATTCAATGGGGTGTGTGCTGGGTCAGCATGACGAGTCCGGTCGAAAAGAGCACGCAATTTATTACCTTAGCAAAAAGTTTACCGATTGTGAATCAAGATACTCACTACTCGAGAAAACTTGCTGTGCTTTGGCATGGGCTGCTCGCCGACTGAGACAGTATATGTTGACTCACACCACTTTATTGATTTCAAAAATGGACCCAATCAAATATATATTTGAGAAACCGGCATTGACAGGGAGGATTGCCCGTTGGCAAATGATCTTGACAGAATATGACATCCAATACACTACTCAGAAGGCCATTAAAAGTAGTGTAATTGCTGATTATCTTGCACATCAACCTGTGGACGATTACCAGTCTATGTACTTTGAGTTTCCTGATGAAGATATAATGTGCGTGGCAGAAACTTCCAAAAGTCAAGATCAAGAGGAAGGACCTGAACCAGGGGCGCGATGGACGCTCGTGTTCGATGGTGCCTCTAATGCATTGGGTAATGGTATTGGGGCTGTGCTTACTTCTCCAACAGGTTTTCATATTCCATTTACGGCCAGGATTTGTTTCGATTGTACTAATAATGTGGCTGAATACGAGGCTTGCATATATGGTATTGAGGCGGCCATTGATTTGAGGATTAAAAATCTCGCAGTTTATGGAGATTCTGCTTTGGTGATTAGTCAGATCAACGGAGATTGGGAAACACGCCACCCCAACTTGATTCCCTATAGAGAACATGTGGTGAAATTGGCTCAATACTTTGATGAGATCACCTTCGATCACATCCCTCGAGAGGAAAATCACTTGGCTGATGCGTTGGCCACTTTAGCATCCATGTTCAAAGTCAAATGGGACAATGAAGCGCCGTCAATTGTGATCAAAAGGTTGGATGAACCTGCATTCTGTGGTGTCATTGATAATGTGCCTGATGAGAAACCATGGTTTTATGACATTAAGAAATTCCTGGAAACCCAAGAGTATCCTGAGGGTGCTTCCCTCACAGATAGGAAAACTCTGAAGAGACTATCTGCCAAGTTCTTCATTGCTGGAGGCGTGTTGTACAAAAGGAACTTTGATTCTGTGTTGCTCAGATGCGTGGATAGACACGAAGCAGCAAAGATCATGCAAGAGGTACACGAAGGATCCTTTGGTACACATGCAAGTGGGCACACCATGGCTAGAAAAATATTGAGAGCAGGTTATTATTGGTCGACCTTGGAACATGATTGTTTCAACCATGTGGTGGTATGTTACAAATGTCAAGTGTATGCAGATAGGGTTCACGTACCTCCGGTTCCTCTGAATGTGTTGACATCTCCTTGGCCATTTGCTATGTGGGGCATCGATATGATTGGGGAAATTAAGCCCACCGCCTCTAATGGACATCGTTTCATCCTTGTTGCTATTGACTACTTCACCAAGTGGGTTGAAGCTGCGTCTTATGCAAATGTCTCCAAGCAAGTAGTGACTCGCTTCATCAAGCACCATATAATTTGTCGTTATGGGGTTCCTGAGAGAATTATCACTGATAATGGATCCAACCTCAATAACAAGATGATGAAGGAATTGTGTGAGAATTTCAAGATTATGCATCATAACTCCTCCCCGTATCGGCCAAAGATGAATGGCGCAGTTGAGGCGGCCAATAAAAACATCAAGAAGATTGTGCAAAAGATGGTGGTCACTTATAAGGATTGGCATGAGATGTTGCCCTTTGCTTTACATGGTTATCGTACCTCGGTGCGCACTTCCACAGGGGCAACTCCTTTCTCGTTGGTATATGGCATGGAAGCAATTCTTCCGGTTGAGGTTGAGATTCCTTCATTAAGGGTATTAACAGATGTGAAACTCAGTGAAGCTGATTGGGTCCAGACAAGATTTGATCAACTGAACCTCATTGATGAAAAGAGACTAGCGGCCATATGCCATGGGCAAGCCTATCAAAAGAAGATGAAGAGAGCCTTCGACAAGAAGATTCGACCTCGACACTTTCAGGTTGGTGACCTTGTGCTCAAGAAGATCCTGCCTATTCACAACGATCCTAGGGGAAAGTGGACTCCGAATTACGAAGGGCCTTATGTCGTAAAGAAAGTCTTCTCAGGTGGCGCCATGATCCTCTCAACTATGGATGGCGAAGACTTCCCGCTCCCCGTGAATGCCGACGCAGTTAAAAAATACTTCGCATAAACCTGATCAGAAATAAAAATAAAAGAAAAGGAAAAGATCAGGAAAAAGAATGAAAAAGAAATAAAGTACACCCGCTAAGTTGAAAACCCGAAAGGGCGACTTAGGCAAAAAAGGGGTCCTGGTGGATTGAAAACCCGAAAGGGCGGTCCAGGCAAAAGAGGGACAAAAAGCGAATGACTGTGTCGTGCATTAAATCCTCGAGCATAGTTAGTCACCATAAGTGGAGGGCTCACAAGGGCGAAGGATCAATCCATTCATCCATTTCGGAAAGCAAAGCAGAAGGAATATCGAAGATCTGCAAGGCATAGCAAGATTGGAACCCAATGGAATCTTTTCTTACGTTGCCATGTTTGTAAATTCTATTTGTTTTCCTTTTTGGTGGCCACCTCCTTAAGGGGCCGCTTCCTGGTGTACTCGCCTATGTTAGGCATTTCTTTAATAAAAAAGATATTTCACTCAAAAAATTCCTACATCGTTTTATTTTTACTGTTTTGTTTACAAAAGCGTCCAATTATTTTGGTAAGCATTGCATTTCCAACATCGAAGTCCTACAAAAAGAACATGAACTAAAACAAATAGAATTGCTTAAAGATTTTGAGTACTTGGGATGGTGGACGAGGTAGAACCATCATACCTGGGGCATATTTGCTTGTTTTGTTTTGCAGGAATCTCCGATCATTCAGCACAGTCAGATGCCAGTACCTATGCTTCAGGAACCCAAAGGTCTCCTTTCCTTCAAATACCAGAGTTTATTTCTCTGGAGAGCTCTCATCCAGGGCTCGAAAAGCTCCGTAGTGTTGATTAGACTCCCTTATTCTTCGACAAAGATGTGGAAGTTCAAAAGGGGAGGTGCAATCTTCAAGCTTCAAAACGAGATGACGGTGTTGCCGTTCAAAGGTGCCATCGTGCCTCATTCCTCACAAGTCTCATGGTGCAAGTTTCCCTCCTGCAGAAGTTACATATTGGAAGTCGGTCGAGAAATCATCTGGTGTGGCCTCGCAAGGTCAGGGCACCAAGAAGAAGTCCCCACAGAGTGCTTAGAACGGAAAGCCCTCTCCGATTGTTCATCCATTATCTCTACATATAGTAATCATTGCATTCACATTGCATCTACAAAAACGCGTAGCATTTCCATGAATATGGAGCATTACGCCACGGAAAAATTCAAACATGCATCAATGCATAGGCCAAGTTCGTATGTGATTCCAAGGCACAAAGTAACATATCCCCAAAAGAAATCTTTCTTTCTCCCTCCAGTGCGGACTGGATACAAAGTCTTTCTTTGTCAAGGTCATTACCTTCTTTGGTTATTTCCCGTTTGCAGAGCTCAATCGTTTGGATAATCCATACTATGTGTGTGGCAATTCGAATGATTGCCACCCTTGAAGGATTACACCCCGCCTTTGGCCTGAGGGATCCATGTAATTCTTATGCTTCGCAAGCATCAATATCTTCTTGAAAACCCAGTATTTACTGGAATCCCCTGATTGGTTCTAGTTGTCACTAGCTTTTTCTTTCGGTCAAGCCCAATAGTTATTGGCATCACCTTCAAGTTCAATGTTCATAAACATCCCCAATAAGAGTCTAGTCGTCACTAGTCTTCTTTAGTCAAGTCCAATGATTATTGGCATTTCTTACAAAAGTCCCATGGTTATGGGCATCCTTCAAATTCTGGTTGTTACCAGTAAAAGTCCTGTTGTTACAGGCATCCTTTGGTCAGTTCTAGTTGTTACTAGTCTGTTCCTTTAAAGTCCTATTGTTATAGGCATCCTTTGGTCAGCTCTAGTTGTTACTAGTATGTTCCTTAAAGTCCTGTGGTTACAGGCATCCTTTGGTCAGTTCTAGTTGTTACTAGTCTGTTCCTTTAAAGTCCTGTTGTTACAGGCATCCCTTGGTTAGGTCTGATTGTTATTGGTCCTCTCCTTCAAAATCTGGTTGTTACCAGCAAAGTCCTGTTGTTATAGGCATCCTTTGGGCAGTTCTAGTTGTTACTAGTCTGTTCCTTTAAAGCCCTGTGGTTACAGGCATCCTTTGGCTAGGTCCGATTGTTATTGGTCCTTTCTTTCAAAGTCTGGTTGTTACCAGCAAGAGTCCTGTTGTTACAGGCATCCTTCTTGTTTATATCAAGCATTTAATAGTATCCCTTGGTTGAAATCAGTAGTAACTGATATCCTCTTTCAAAATCAAAATTACAAATATCGCCTCAGAGTTGTTACTCCTGAATGCAAATTTTGATGGTACTTTCGGGTATTCAATCCACTTACACCTCTCATGTCCAGAACTTATGTCGTTCGTACATTCAGGTTCAAGAAGATTGAATAGGGGCAGCTGTTGCACCCCAAAATTTGCCCACTTATTTATTCCCTAATTGGCTCTCATATCATATTCATGTGCATACCTCATATAAGTCATTCATGCATTCATCCATATCACAGTTAATGTTCAAGAAAAGTGACAAAAGAGCTCTTATTAAGAAGACCCCTTGGTTCAGAAGAAAGGATCTGAAGTCTGATTATAGAGGATCATTTCCACCAGCATACTCCTAAAATCAGGAGTTAATCAAAAGATGTTCGTGGACGTGAGATATGGCTGTCTTGAAGAAAAATCATTCACTGGAGTTTATTTGGTTGGAAGTTGATCGAGAATTGGTTCTGAAACGGATTAATCGGGAAATTCATCTGAAGTCAGAAAAATCAGAAAATGTTGACTTTTTGGTCAAAGTCAAAGTCAACAGTCAAATGTTGACTTTTGGCGGAAAATCGGTCAAAGAAAGTCAAAGAAGTAAATAAAATCAAGAAAATTCTCAAACCTACCAAAAATGGATGTTAGTTGAAAATGGAAAAGACTTAGAAATTTTTGGGAGTTTTTGGGTTTGTAACATGGTTGATAAGATCACTTCAGGTCCAATTTATACGTGGATACAAGCTTCAATTCAAGACAAGCTCAACATAGAAAATGTTCAAATCATGGCATTCTACAACTTTGTAGTTGGGGGGATTTTCATTTGAAGGCTAGATTAAGAGATGTGAAGCTAAGAAGTTGGAAGAATCTCATATTTTCAGGCCAGGCTGCTGGGCATTATTCCAGGGCACGCGCGAGACATTTCGTCGAGCATGTGGTGGGCCAATTTAAAGGCTCATTTTAGGACATTTCAGGAACAATAAAACCTCAAACTTGGTACCTATCTCTTCCTCTCCATATTCTCCATCTAACAAGACAAACATCAGAGAATTTGGTTAAGCATTGAACAAATTATAAGAGCCCCAAGTCACGCCCTAACCAAGTTACATTTTGACAAGGATATGGTCATGGATGTGAAGCTCGCACGCAACATTTCTACGAATAGGTGGTGGGCAAATCTCAGATCCAATTTTAAGGAGCTAAAGGCGTTTGTTATATCTCATTCCACTTGCATCATGTTCTCCCCCATGCCCTCTATCTAATGGTCTCATAATCTTGAGATTCAGTTGTCTGTAGAGAAAGATATAGAGCTTCAAACTCAGGCGCTCGGGTTTGGCATTGTGACGGGCATCAGGCAGACTTCGTGCACGCGCGTCTTCAGTTGTGACACAAGGAATTTGTGGTCATTTTTGTCACACTTGCAGCCACTATATCATGAACTCTCCAACACCAATACTCATCCATCCAATGCCTCCTTTACATCAAGTACAAGTTTGAGTTGAATGTTGGTCTATGATCAGAGATATACATATATGAAGCTGGCACCGTGAGTGTTATTTTCCTGGCAAGATCTCTCAAAATTCTGCAGCATAAAACGCATAAGGACAAACCCCAATGCGTTACTCCAATTGCCTATGCAGTGTTCTGAAGTCATGAAAGAAAAAGAGAACTTACTCTAAATGCCAATCTTGTTCATTAAGTTTGATGAGAAAAAGCTACGATGCTACACCCCATACCATAAGCTACCATACACTACCTCCATATAAACCCCCCACTTCACAAATCTCTTCTGGCTCGGATAACTATTCTTCTCTCATCATCCCTCACTCTTTTCTCTCTCACCCTCGAACGACTCTCTCTCACTTCAACCACCAACCACCACAACAAACTTTTCAACCACCATCACCACCACCATAACCGTTCAATCTACACCATAACAACCTCACTCTCATCTCAACAACCTTCAAACCTCCATCCATTCATTAGTGCCATAGCTCTTGAATTCTCATAACCATGGCATGACCTCCACTATCAAAGCATCATCATCACGTCACCATCATCATTCTTATCAAAAGCGTGAAAGCAAATCATCATCATCATTCTCAAGAAGCAAGGAACACAGCTGTGGAACTCTTCTTCAAATCTTGATCAAGATTCGCAACAAGTAAGCTCTATTCCTTCGCATTTAGAAGCATATAGGCCTGGAACCCGTCATCAGGGATTGGGTTAGGATTTAGACCACCATGTTTGCATTGAAGGTGTTGCATATAACGCATGATTCGTTGCCTTTAAATATGAATTCGGTTTGTGTGTGAAACTTGTTGTTCGGATGGATGAATCGTCTTTTTGAACTCTCTGAATGAATAGAAACCGATTGGTGTGTTTAGCTTGTTCTTTGGTGAGTTTGTTATGAAGCTAGGGTTTTATGTTTGTATTCGGATAGGAGAATAGAGTAAGAGTTAGAGGAAACTAATGGCAGATCCATAATCAGTGCGAAAAAACAAGTCGAAAGGCGTAAGCTTTCATGATTTCTGGGTGGTTCTTTCGTGGCCGGCGCCGGTGTTCAGCCGGAGAAGATAACCGGAGGAGGAAGCTCCGGCGGCCACGTTTCTGTGTTCCATTGAATTTCGTCACGTGTCATGCATGTTTTGGTTCTTTTTCCCATTAGTTTTCAATTTTGTTTTTTGTTCAATGATTAGATGATGTGTTGGCAAGCTGCCATTGGCCCTGATTTTATTTTGTCTTGTAGTCACTTAAACTCAAGGTGACCAATTGATACCCAGTTAGCTTTATTTTTATGGCACGTTATAATTTTTGGTTAAGAACATGCATGCTGGTAGTAATAAAATGAAGTAAATAATTGCATGTTGCTGAAACATAAAAAATGGGATAATAAAACAACATGGGCCACGCTTTGCTACAAGGCCTTGCGCCATATCTGATTCGCACCCCCCATGGATTAGGCCCAGATGCATTATAACATTAGCATAGTTCATTATTACTTTACTTTTTCACCCCCAGTTCTAGACAGATTTTAGTCCTATTTCAAGTTTGTTTCTTTCATAACTTTTGAGTCGTAAACCAGTTTTCCTTCAAATAAAAAATCAATAAAAATGTGTTTTAAATAGAATAATGTGTGTAGAAATTTTTGATATTTTTGTTAGATTTTTAGAACTTAGTTTGTTGTTTTTAATAAATCATTTTCTTTAGTGTGTTCATGGTGTTTTTTTAAGTCGGATCGGTTTTGCAAATTAATTTTGTTTAATACCTTAGGAGTAGAATTTGATTGCCATTTTTTGTGTGATATCAGTAGACTCATATACCATATTGTGTGTAAAAAAATAAAGATCCAATTCTATGTTTTGGTTAGGTTTTCATTAGATTTTCTATACCCGATTTGTGTGCGTTCCTAAACGGATAACCATGTGAATTTGACCTATAATTTGCTTTGCATTTATGCAATTGACTTAGTTTCTTTTTGTACATATAAGTAGGGATGTTTAGAGGTCCTAAGACCTGGAGTTGAATTTTTCAAGTCATGTTCTCTTATTTTACTCGATTTTTCTTTCTCGCATGTAAATAACTCGCTTTTAGTTAGCGATTGCACTATAACTTGTCCGAATGACCTATAATTTTGTATGAAACTTTGTGAATTGATTCCATGATTGTTTAGACATCTATTAGAGGTTATTAGCTACTGACTTCCATCATTTGATTTCATTTTTCTAAACTTCATTCACCATTTGAATTCTATTAACTAGTTTTGACCTAGTTTTGTATAGTTTTGTTAAAACTTTGTTTGTTTCAAGTTAATTGACTAACATAGATTGGTACAAGGTCTTGGACCTATAAATGAACTAATTGCTACTGACTTTAAGCTTTGTTCATGTTTTTTTCATTTGCTTTTGTTTCGATTAATGGATGTTTGTTCGCTAATTGTTAAGTGACGATTTATGCGATACTTTGGTAACTCTTTGTGAATATTTTCGTGTAGTGCCATATGGCCTTTGTGTTTGATTTAGGACACTTATTTCCTTGATTTGCTACTGCCCTCTCTTCTCATCTTGTTGGAGTTGTAACTCCATTCTTTTGCCATGTTCCCTTAGACTCTTCCTTCTTTGTTAAGAGGAATTGAGATAGGTTAGGATAGTTATCCTTGACCTTAGGGCCATTAGACTTAGATTAGAATAACTTAGATTAGAGAATAGGTTAGTTCCCCTTTGTTCATTCTTTTTCTTTTCAACTTTAAAACATTAATAAATAAAGATGCGAATCACATTAAGAAAGTGATAGAGAAATGAGTGGGATTCATTCCCTAATCTGTTTCTCAATCACTTAGAGGCATAGAAATGAGTGGGATTCATTCCCTAATCTGTTTCTCGGTCACTACTTAATGGGAGAGAAATGAGTGGGATTCATTCCCTAATCTGTTTCTCAAACATTAATTAATGGGATAGAAATGAGTGGGATTCATTCCCTAATCTGTTTCTTGAACATTATATAATGGGATAGAAGTGAGTGGGATTCATTCCCTAATCTGCTTCTCAATCATTATACATTTTATGTGATTCAAATCGCAAAGTAAATTCCCTTAAAAAATACCCAACCAAAAACATTTAAAACACTTAATAAAGGCTCGAATTAAAACAAAGTGACGAAGTGGTGCGAAACCTTGTATTGGGTTTTGTTCATCATGTAGTTACATAAAAAACACAAACCCAAGTTCATTCTTTTGCCTTGTTAGGCGCTTAAGAACAAGTTAAGTCCTTTCCAAAACTAGGCGTATAAGTCTCCAAAGGTCGAGCATCGTGGATTGTGACCTTAACCGCTGTTCAACTAAAAAACACAAAACAAATGGAAACTATGGAGCCGAACTACGGTCGTTCTGATTCCTGAAAGGGATACGTAGGCATTGGGTCGCGGGGCCTAAGCGAGCACACTTGTAAATAATTCCTTCTTTTCCCCGTATTTCTTTTGCATGCATTCGCATTTAGGTTTTAGACATTAGACACCCTTTAGATAGAAACAAACGTAGGTGGATACCATCGAGTACGATGGGCGTGAGGGGTGCTAACACCTTCCCCTTGCGTAACCGACTCCCGTGCCCTGTTCTCTGGTCGAAAGACCTTGTTCTTGTTCTGAGTTAGGTTTCCCGGTATTCCTTTCCCTTATGGGATAAATATATTGGTGGCGACTCTGATTCCATTTTTCGCGGTAGCGACAACGGTGCCGACTGCTAGAATAAACTACTAAGGGTTATTTCAAAACTTAAAATCGATGGTTTTGGTATAACGGGTATTCAAATCGGTTATGTATACTCGGGGGTTTTAGAGTGTTGCGACTATAAGGATATTAACTTGAATCAATTTTTATGCGTTTAGTGTTTGAGTAGCTTCGTATTTCGCGAACGTGTGGGGTTTTGCGTTTATCGTTTAGGAGCAAAAAAATTTTTTTTGTTATGGCTCAAGAAAATGGAAGAAATTGAAATAACTACGGAATTATACATATAAGACTTAAATTCCATAAATATTCTTTATTGAATTAGAAAAACATTACAAGGAAGGGAAATAACTGAAGGGAAAAATAAAACTAAAGGAAATAGGAAATAGAAATAATACGACTCCCCCAGACTTAGATGATGCAATGTCCTCAGTGCATAGGAACTACTCCTCATTGTTGCGGTTTCGAGAACTGCTCGCGCCTCTTGTACGAACACGGCGACGTCTATCAGGAGAGTCATTAACACGAATGTCAAGACCATGCAAATATGTGGCAATTTCAGCGTATTGACTTTCGTTCCTAATAGCATAGTCACGGTGCTCCTGTTGCATCTCTCGGATGAGCCTAATTGTTTCAGTTTGGTTTGTCTGCATAGCCTGAACGAGTTGATCTTGGCGTTGAATAGCAGCATACATGGCTTCAAGAGTGATAGGCGGAGGGTTGTTTGGAGGAGGTTGGTTGACATCAGCTTGCCCTTGGTTGAGTTCTTCTTCATTTGCATCCATAGGTTCATTAGGATGTTCTTGTTGGTCATCTTGAGGGTTGTCTTCAATAAGCCTCCAACGTTGAACATAACGGATGTTAATTCTTTCAGGACAAGGAAGGATGACATAAGGAATAGGAACTTTGTTGACGACCAAAGTGTATCGGCCATCATGGCGGGGTGAAACCAAGTGGGAATCGCGGCAGTAAGTGAGATTGAGTGACTGAGCAGGCTTCATGAGATGAGAGAGTGATAGGAGCTCGTCACCAAGACCTAAAGCACAGGCCAAGGTAGTAATAATGCCTCCAAGCAAGAATGGATTTGTAGCGGGGGCGTTAACTAAACCTTGGATGTGTTGGAACATAAACGGTGCGGCATTGAAACGGATATTGTTAAGCGCACAGTAAAGGAAAAATAATTCGTTTTGGTTTACCTTGTGGTTGTTCGATCTTGCAAAAATAATATGCCCCAAGACACGTTGAAAATAACGTATAGCGGGGTTTTGAATGTGAGAAGCATGAAGAGCTCTCCAACCGGTAGGATTTTCTCCAGTGAGATGGAACCAAAATTCAAAAGCGAGATCCTCCCAGGATCGACCATTGAGTTCTTGAAAGATTGAGCGGTGAGCAATTGGAGCATGATTAAAATGCAAATATGAAGCTACGACATCTTGATCTAGAGCATATTCACGGTTGAACATCCGGAATTGGATGCTATCGGTTGAGAATGGTTGAGTAGAGGGAGTGTCGTAGTTGAAGGAACTCAAAAATTCTAAGACGAGCGGCTCATAAGTAGGTACGGGTTCGGTACAAAGATGGTGGAGGCTAGATTTAGTCAGCAAACGGGTGACACCATCAATGAGACCCAAAGTTTCTAGACACTCGGTGTTCACAAATTTTATGGGAACAACCGAGCGTTCGTAGAAAGCAACATATTTTGTTCGTTGAGCATCATCTCGGAAGATAATGTTTGAAAGGTCGGGAGGTGGTCGCTCGGGACGCTCACCACGGATTAATGAACGTGGAGGCATGGTGAGTATGGAAATGAAAAATAGAGATGGTAGTAGAATTGTAGAAAAGAAATGGTATGAAGGTTGTGAAGAATAAGAGTGGTGGTGGTGTGGTTTTATAGTGAGGTTTGAAAATGGGGTGGTTAATGGAGAATTAAAATGGATTAATGGTGGTGGTTGAAGTTTGAATAGAATAGAAGAATGGGAAATGAATGGAGTTTAAGAAGTGAATGATGGAGGATGAATGAGGTTAATGGAGTTTAAATGGAATAAATAGGGGAAGAATGAGGAGAATGAATTTTGAAATTCAAATTCAAAATTCAAGAGGGAGAGAAGAGTGGTCTGCGTGGTCAAATGCAGACTGCTAGCCTTGGGAGACGTGCGTCTCAGGCAGTCAGTCTGCTGGGGCAGAGCATGGAGACGTGCGTCTCCTGTCCCTTGTTTCGTGTCAGCCGGCCCCACACAGATGGAGACGGGCGTCTCCTGTTGCAGGCAGGTGGGTCACGCATGCAAGTGACCAGACAGTGCTGACAGATACCATTAACAGCAAAAAGTGTCCATCAGTTCAGAACAATGTCTTATTTTAATACTATTAACAGCAAAGAGTGATAGCCAGGCAAATATATATAGCAGTTAATAGCAGTGTATTATAACACAACAGCAGTAGTGAATAAAATATTGCATTTTAAAATTAAATCAGTACTGAGTGTTAACAATAGCAGAATGGAAAAGTGCAGAAAAAAATGAAAATCTAAACTAGAAATAGAAATTGCTAAAACTAGAAATAAAAATCTAATAATCTAATACGGTAACATCTAGCCACGTCTATTGTTGTTTTGATTAGACTGAATGTGTTTGAGAACTTCGTCGAACTGAGCATTGACGGTGTCGATGAAATCGAAGAAATGCATTTGCAAAGTGTGAAGCTCGTTGCGCACATGTTGTACATCTTGTTGTAGTGCATTGATTGCTTGTTCGTGCGTGTTCAAATTGGGCATCCTTTGATTTACCGATGCGGTGGACGTAGCGGGTTGTTGTGGCTCGAGTTCGACATCAGTCATGTCAACAGTGTATTCATCAGCAGAATCTTCAGAAGGTGTCTCAGGCTCGTACTCGGGTATAGGCTCGTCTTCTGATAAAGGTTCATATTCAGGAATCGGTTCATCAACAGGAAGAGGTTCATAATAACCAGGTGGTGTTTCAGGTTCAGATTCGGATGCAGGCATTTCCTCATCAACATGTTCATAAGCTTGAGGAGTTTCAGGTGAGGGCTCTCTCTCAGGAATCTGACCATAGTAAAGCCAGTTGGCAGGGTTGTGCACACTTGTCCTAGGATTCGGTAAGGTGAACTGATACCAAACTTTGTTATCAATGAGCAATTCAAACCGATGAGGTCCAAGATTACCGATGATTCCTCGATTAAAACAGAAATTGATGTCCATAGAGGTATGGGTACCAAAAGGTGTCAATCTAAGCAAAGGTACTCTCATTCCTATGGCATTAGCAATCATAGTGACGAATCCGCCAATCCTAATGGGTGAAACTTCGTCTTGCGTGATGCGCTCGAAGTTTGTTAGCATGAATGCGATGGCATTGACCGGGCGATTCTGAGAGGAGCAGAACATGATGAATAACTCTTCTCTAGTAACTTCAGTGACATTATCAGGCTTTCCAAAAATGTAGTGAGCAAGGATCTTGTGAAAGTAGCGGAAAGCAGGATTGTGGTTATTCTCAGATTGGAATTCATTCTCTTCAGGGTTATCATTTCCAGTGATTTTCCCCCAGAATTTCTCCAGCTCCCAGTATGGAAGGTTTTCTTCAGCTACTTTGGCATATGCATCGGGTCCATGAGGTAGTTCTAACATTTTAGCAAAGTCTCCCATGCAAAAGTTAAATTCCATTCCAAAGAGTCGAAAAAGGATGACTCCTTTCTTCAGTCCTTGTCCACTGTTTGGAAGATAGGTCAGTGAGCTCAAAAATTCCAAAGTGAGTTTCCGGTAGGTATTAAACTTGCGGAACAAGTGGTAACCAGTCCAACCGACTTGGTTAAGCAGGTGCAAAACGCTTTCTTGGATGCCAAGTCGTATCATAGTCGATTGGTCAGGGTAGCAAGTCAGATCTATTTGTCTTTCAGCCAGCTTGTTGAATCTTGCTTCTTGTCCTCTCCCACGGAACACAACTTCCATATTATCAACTCCTTCCATCGTAGTTAGTAGTTAATTGAAAAACCTAGAAGTTGAAAATATTAGGATAAGTTAGAATTAGGCTAGTGTTTATTTAAAATAAAATAAAAAGTTAAAATTAAGCTTAGGTAACAAGTTATAATAATAAATATAATTATAACGGAAATATTTTCTCAATTCATAGATAGTAGTTATAATTATAATAATTATTATAAGATGTATGAAAAATCAAAAATGATTAAAATTAAAATTAAAAATAGAATAAAGTTTTAAAAATGAAAAATAAAAATAAAAATTAGAAAAATTAAAGTTTTAATAAATAAAATAGAAGAATAAATAAATGTGGGTTGTCTCCCACCAAGCGCTTTGTTTAATGTCGTAAGCTCGACGATTTAAAAATAGAAAACTATTTTTTCGAAAGAGCGGGCAGTTCGTCAAGTTTAAAAACTTCGATGTTTTCATCGTATTCGAGATGATGGTAATACTTAAGACGTTGCCCATTTACGACAAAAGGTTTGACGGTTTCTCCTTTGATTTCTATCGCTCCACTCGGAAATATGTTAGTTATTTCGAAAGGGCCAGACCATCTAGATCGTAACTTACCAGGAAATAATTTTAGTCTAGAATTAAATAAGAGCACTTTATCGCCTATGCTAAAATTTTTCCTAGATATACGCTTGTCGTGCCATTTTTTCGTTCGCTCTTTATAGATTTTGGCGTTTTCGTAAGCGTCTTGTCTAAGTTCTTCTAATTCGTTTATGTCTAGAAGTCGTTTCTCACCAGCGGCAGTGTAGTTTAGGTTTAAGTTCTTAATGGCCCAATAGGCTTTATGTTCTAACTCTACTGGTAGGTGGCATGATTTTCCATAAACGAGTTTGAATGGGGTAGTTCCTATTGGAGTTTTGAAAGCTGTTCTATAAGCCCATAAAGCTTCATTTAGCTTGGTTGACCAATCTTTCCTAGATATAGCAACAGTTTTCTCCAATATTTGTTTTATTTCGCGGTTAGATACTTCTACTTGACCGCTTGTTTGTGGATGGTATGGTGTGGCTATTCGATGATTTACTCCATATTTTCGAAGGAGTTTCTCAAGTATTCTTGAAATGAAATGGGAACCACCATCGCTAATTACCAATCTTGGCACACCGAACCTAGGAAAAATGACGTTTTTGAAAAGTTTAATAACTACTCGTGTATCGTTCGTAGGGGAAGCGATAGCTTCTATCCATTTTGAAACGTAATCGACGGCTACGAGTATATATTGATTTCCAAACGATGACGGAAACGGTCCCATGAAGTCTATTCCCCAGACGTCAAATATTTCTACTTCTAGAATGCCTTTTTGAGGCATTTCATCGCGTCTTGAAATGTTTCCAGTTCGTTGGCATCTATCACAGCTTAGTATAGCAAAGTGGACGTCTTTCCACAGGTTGGGCCAGAAAAGTCCAGATTGAAGGATTTTGGCGCAGGTTCTAGATGTGCTATGGTGTCCTCCACACGGTGCAGAATGACAATGTGTTATTATGCTTCTTATTTCTTCCTCGGGTACACAACGTCTAAAGATTCCATCGGGGCCTCTTTTGAAAAGGAGTGGGTCGTCCCAATAGTAATGTTTTAGGTCATGGAAGAATTTCTTCTTCTGTTGGTAGCTTAGATCAGGAGGAAGCACACCAGCAGCTAGGTAATTTACGAAATCTGCATACCAAGGTGCGTCAGATCGGGCTAAAGCTATTTCAGCTAATTTCTCGGTTTCAGAGTTTGGACGGTATGGTTCGAATTCATTTGCTTCTAATTGGGCGATGAGTCTTTCATAAGGGAAATCATCGTCAATTGGTACTTGTTCGGGTTTCAGATTTTCCAATCGAGAGAGGTGATCTGCTACGACATTTTCAGTGCCTTTCTTATCTTTAATTTCCAGGTCGAATTCTTGCAGTAACAAGATCCATCTTAAAAGTCTTGGTTTAGCGTCCTTTTTGGTTAGGAGGTACCTAATGGCGGCGTGGTCAGTGTATATGATTATTTTGGCTCCTACCAGGTAAGAACGGAATTTGTCTAGTGCGAATACGACAGCTAATAATTCTTTTTCTGTCGTGGCATAATTCATCTGAGCTTCGTCTAGGGTTCTACTCGCATAATATATGACATGTAGTTTCTTATCCTTTCTTTGTCCTAGAACGGCTCCTACAGCATAATCACTTGCGTCACACATTATTTCAAAAGGCTCATTCCAGTCGGGAGGTTGCATGATTGGCGCAGAGATCAATGCTTGTTTAAGCGTTTGAAATGCTTCAGTGCATTTATCGGTGAAAATAAATTCGGCGTCTTTCATGAGTAGTTCAGTTAAGGGTTTGGTTATTTTAGAGAAATCCTTAATGAAGCGTCGGTAAAAACCAGCATGTCCCAGAAAACTTCTTATTTCTCTAACAGTTTTGGGAGGTTGAAGGTTTTCGATAATTTCGATTTTTGCTTTATCAACTTCGATTCCTCTATCGGATACGATGTGTCCAAGTACAATTCCTTGTCGAACCATGAAATGGCATTTTTCCCAATTAAGGACTAGGTTTACGCTTACGCATCGTCTAAGCACCATTTCAAGGTTTTCTAA
Source organism: Vicia villosa (assembly GCF_029867415.1). Taxonomy (NCBI): domain Eukaryota; kingdom Viridiplantae; phylum Streptophyta; class Magnoliopsida; order Fabales; family Fabaceae; genus Vicia; species Vicia villosa. Next base: position 214,246,728 of record NC_081180.1, on the reverse strand, counting down.
ACATGTTTCAAAACTTCCTCCACAGACAGAGAAGTCGTCCATAAAGACCTCCATTATTCCATCTAGGAAGTCGGCAAATATTGCCATCATGCATCTTTGGAAGGTCGCGGGTGCATTGCAGAGTCCAAAAGGCATTCGTCTATAAGCGAATGTACCATAAGGACAGGTGAATGTGGTCTTCTCTTGGTCGTCAGGGTGGATAGGAATTTGGAAAAATCCGGAGTATCCATCCAGATAACAAAAATGTGAGTGTTTAGCTAAGCGTTCGAGCATTTGATCTATGAAAGGTAGAGGGAAATGGTCTTTTCGGGTAGCTTTATTTAGCTTCCTATAGTCAATGCACATTCTCCATCCAGTTTGGGTACGTTGTGCTACAGATTCTCCTTTTGCGTTAGTGATTACAGTGACTCCTCCTTTCTTTGGTACGACGTGAACGGGGCTAACCCATTTACTATCGGATATAGGATATATTATTCCAGCTTCTAGCAGTTTTTGGATTTCCTTTTTAACCACATCGCTCATAATAGGATTTATTTGCCTTTGATGTTCCCTAGAGGTTTTACTATCGTCTTCGAACATAATGCGGTGCATACACAGAGAAGGGCTTATACCTTTCAGATCTGATATGTTGTATCCTAAAGCGGTAGGGTATTTTCTTAGGACATTAAGTAATTTTTCAGTCTCGGTTCGTCCTAAGTTGGCGTTCACTATAACTGGTCGGTTTAGTTCTTCGTCTAGAAATTCGTATCTAAGATCGGTAGGGAGTGTCTTCAGCTCTATAGCAGGTTTCTTTGGTCCAGGTATAGGATCAGGGGTTAAAGCTAAGCATTCACTCAGGTGGTTATCTTGATATTCCTCACGCCAGTTGTCGTCTTCAAAAATTGGCGGCATAGGAATTCTTAGGGTTTCGGTTTCCTTATTTGGTTCCGATTTTATTTCCTTGACACACTCGTCGATTATGTCAGCAGAACAGCATGTGTCAATTATAGAAGGTGCTTTTAGGAATTGGGAAAGGATAAATTCTATTTTCTCTTCTCCTACTTCGAAAGTAAGCTTTCCTCGCTTTACATCTATAATTGCACCAGCGGTTGCTAAAAATGGTCTTCCTAAAATGATCGGGATGTTAGAATCTTCTTGGATATCCATAATGATGAAATCAGTCGGGATGTAGAATTGTCCTACACGAACAGGGATATTCTCTAACATTCCTACAGGATATTTAACTGAACGGTCTGCTAGTTGAAGAGACATTCTTGTTGCTTTAAGCTCACCTAGGTTGAGTTTCTTACAGGTCGAAAGAGGCATCAAACTAACACTAGCTCCTAGATCGCACAAGGCTTTCTCTATGATGGTTTTTCCAATTACGCAGGGTATAGAGAAACTACCAGGGTCTTTCAGTTTTGGAGGCATGTTGTTCTGGATGATAGCGCTACATTCAGCGGTAAGCGTAATAGTTTCGTTATCCTCGAGTTTCTTTTTGTTTGATAAGATTTCTTTTAAGAACTTAGCGTACGAAGGCATCTCAGTTATGGCTTCTGTGAATGGTATGGTTATGTTTAATTGCTTCAGAAGTTCTACAAATCTTTTAAATTGCGCTTCGGTTTTTGATTTGGCTAATCTTTGAGGGTAAGGAATTGGTGGCTTATAAGGTGGTGGTGGAACATAAGGTTTCTCTTTTTCGGGTTCCACTTCGTTATTGTTCTCTTTAGTCTTAGCAGTTTGTTCGTCGGTTGTTTTCTTTTGGGTTTCCTTTGGCTCTTGTTGTGACATGGGTATGTTTTGGGTTCTAGGATCTACGGGTCCATCGTAATTAGTTCCACTTCGTAGTGTTATCGCGTTCGCATGTCCTTTAGGATTAGGTTGTGGTTGAGCAGGAAACGTGCCAGCAGGGGCAGCAGTAGGTGCTTGTTGTTGAGCTACTTGTGAGATTTGAGTTTCTAACATCTTGTTATGCGTAGCTAAAGCATCTACTTTGTTCGATAGTTGTTTTAGTTGCTCGCTATTGTGGATGTTTTGATTCAGGAAGTCTTTATTGGTTTGTTGTTGGGAAGCTATAAAGTTCTCCATCATGATTTCTAGGTTTGACTTCCTAGGGGTGTTTTGAGCAGCTACAGGCGCTTTTTGGTAGCCAGGTGGTACAGCAGGTGCTTGTCCAGGCGCGTACAACGCATTGTTGTTCTTATAAGAAAAGTTCGGGTGGTTTTTCCATCCAGGGTTGTACGTGTTAGAATAAGGGTTTCCTTGAGCGTAATTTACTTGATCAGATGGGACTCCAGTCAAGAGTTGGCATTCAGCAACTACATGCCCAGTCAATCCACAAATCTCGCAGTTAGGTGCTACAGCGGCAGCGGTGGCTGAAGGAGTGATGGTTAAATTCTCGATCTTTTGAGTTAAAGCGTCTACTTTAGCGTTAACGCGGTCTATACCACTAATTTCGTACATTCCTCCTTTGGTTTGGGCTTTCTCTAGAGCGGCGCGTTCTCCTCCCCATTGGTAATGGTTTTGTGCCATGTTCTCTATGAGTTTGTACGCTTCATCATGGGGTTTGTCCATTAATGCTCCGCCAGCAGCGGCATCTATAGTCATTTTAGTGTTATATAAGAGACCACCATAAAAGGTATGGATGATCAGCCATGGTTCGAGTCCATGATGAGGGCATATTCTAAGCATGTCCTTGTAACGTTCCCAAGCTTCGAAGAGCGATTCGTTATCTTTCTGGGTAAATCCGTTGATTTGACCTCTAAGCATAGCAGTCTTGCTAGGCGGAAAGTATCTTGCTAAGAATACTCTCTTCAATTCGTCCCACTTTGTTATGGAATTTGAAGGCAGGGATTGAAGCCACGCTCTCGCTCTATCTCTCAAGGAGAAAGGGAAAAGGCGTAATCGAATAGCTTCGGAACTAACGTTGTTGGCTTTGATAGTGTCGGCGTATTGCACGAACACGGATAAATGGAGATTGGGGTCGTCTACAGGGCTTCCAGAGAATTGATTCTGTTGAACAGCTTGGACCAGTGAAGGTTTCAGTTCGAAATTGTTCGCTTCAATCGCAGGTGGTGCGATACTTGAATGCGGTTCAGCGCGCGAAGGAGCGGCATAGTCTCTAAGAGGACGAAAAGCAGCCATCTCTAACTTCGGGGTGATTTGATTGATTTGATCAGTAAAATTCAATTCCTGATTAATCGGAATTTCTGCTACTTCGGGAAGGTTGCGAGCTCGACGTTTAACGTTAATGAAACGTTCGATCTCGTTAATTCGTTGTATTAAGTCTCCTCCTTGTGAACGAGTATTTGGCATACAATCGTTCAAAAAGAAAGGGAAGAATTTTCCTAGTCTCTACGGTGTAACAGTGAGTTACGATATCGACTTAAATAGTCCCCGGCAACGGCGCCAAAAACTTGGTCGCGACTTTACGTGTCTATAAATCTGATAACTGCAAGTGCACAGTCGTGTCGTGTAGTTTTAAAAGATATCGAATCCACAGGGACTATGAATCGATCTACCGTTATCTAAGGTTACTATGTAAAGCTAGGAGTACTAAAATTTCGATTGTTCCTAAGGGAAAGTGATTGTGAGAAAATAAAGAATAATAATAAAAGACAGGTATCAGTATGTATTTCGTTTAACTACAGGTAATCCGAAGGTCCATTGGCTTTTGCATAATTAAATTAAAAATCTTTACTAATTCCAATTGATTAAAAATCCTCGTCTCAAACTTTCGCTCTGTTGAGTCAGACTACTATCCTAATCCTAATGTACGCTTTCGCCATCCCATTAGATTTTAGAAGAGCTTTTTGGACACAATGTAATTAATAAAATGCCTATTTTACGAGGTTGTTATCTATTTAAATCTCCTAATCTCAAACTTTCGCTCTATTGACTCGGAACATGCTAATATCCCTAACGTACGCTTTCGCCATCCCGCTCGAGTGTAAAAACAATTTTTGAAAATAAATAAGTTCCAATTAGTTTTAATACGCTTTCGCCGTCCTTAAAACTAATGTCCTATGTCTACTATCCAGTTAAAGATCTCAAACTTTCGCTCTATTGATTTTAACCTTTGACCGTCCTAATCCCTCAAACTTTCGCTCTATTGGTTTTAAGACTTACTAACTAAACTAGACATATAAACCAAAAATAAGTGATAATTAATAAAACATAATTTAAGCCAATTTATTTCGGACCCCTACGGTTAACTTACTTTACATACCGACACCTTTAGTATTTTAGCCAGACATATTAATACGATTAAACATACATAAATTGGTTCGGTTCATAATAATAAGCATATTAAATGGCATATAATATATCATGCAGATAAATAATATAAATAAGGCGGTAAATAAAAAACCTGAATTAAAATAAATATGGATTGAATTGAATCTTGAAGTACTCGAACTTCCACCACAGGTTGGCTGGATCGTTCTTCGGAATTTAAATGGCAGAAAATAAAAACAAGGAAAATAAAGCGATAAATCTAACGTAAGGCTAGATCTATGAAAAGTTCACAACAATTTCCAGTGTAGAAATCGTTGTGAGAAAATAGACGGTTAAATGAAAACAGAATAAGGAAAAGCAGTTCGCGGTACAATTTCGGCAGCACTTCGTTGGCAGGAAATCGGACACTTTGGACTGAAGTGACTGCCTCTATTTATAGGTGAGGCTTTGCAGTTGCTTTGCGTGAAAAACGGAACTTTTTGCAGACCGGGACTTGGAGACGTGCGTCTCCGATTCTTCAGGGAGACTGGGTGCGTGACTTGAGACGTGCGTCTCAAGTGGAGAATCTTCAGGGAAGTGGAGACGTGCGTCTCCCTTTTGCTGAGGTGGCAGAGACGTGCGTCTCTGCTTACTAGTGTGGCCTGGGCTGCTTTCCTTCGTGGGCTGGATTGCTCTTTTGGGCCTTTTTGGGTCCTAATTGCACCCTTCTTTTACTTCAGCACCTCTTTTCGTCTTTTAAGCATAAATATTGGTCATTTAAGCTCGATTTTCTTTCCTTTTCGCAAATAGTCGTATTTGAAGTGTAAAACCTGAAACAAAGCAAATACACGCGTAATATCATAATAAATTGACATAATAAATGGAAAATGCTATAAATATCTATGGATTTTAGGCTAAATATACGATATAAAATCGTGTTATCACTTTCCTTTCATCTTCTAACCCCGAGTTAATTATCTCTTCCCACTCATCCCAGAGTTGACGGTTATCCCTTATTCAACCCAGAGTTGATGTTTTTATGTTCAACCCAGAGTTAACTTTCTTTCATCTTTTAACCCCGAGTTAATTATCTCTTCCCACTCAACCCAGAGTTGACGGTTATCCCTTCTTCAACCCAGAGTTGATGTTTTTGTGTTCAACCCAGAGTTGACTTTCTTTCATCTTTTAATCCCGAGTTAATTATCTTTTCCCTCTCACCCAGAGTTGACGGATATTTCTTTGCTTCTTTCCCTCTCACCCAGAGTTGACGGTTATCTTTTCTCTTATCCCACTCAACCCAGAGTTGACGGTTATGTTATCCCTTGTTCAATCCAGAATTGATTTCTCTTTCCCACTCAACCCAGAGTTGACGGTTAACTTTTCTCTTTCCCACTCAACCCAGAGTTGACGGTTATCTTCTTTCTTCCCCACTCAACCCAGAGTTGACGGTTATCTTCTTTCTTTCCCACTCAACCCAGAGTTGATGGTTATCTTCTGTCGTTTCCCACTCAACCCAGAGTTGACGGCTATCTTTTATTCTTTCTTACTCAACCCAGAGTTGACGGTTACTTCTTGTTGATTTCTCTTTCCCACTCAACCCAAAGTTGACGGTTATCTCTTATTCTTTCCCACTCAACCCAGAGTTGACGGTTATCCTTCATCCTTTTCCCACCCAACCCAGAGTTGACGGTTATCTTTTCTCTTCCCCACTCAACCCAGAGTTAACTGTTATCTTTCACTCAACCCAGAGTTGACGGTTATCCTTTTATCCTTTCCCACTCAACCCAGAGTTGACAGTTTTCTTCTGTTCACTCCAGAATCGATTCATTTTCCCAGTCAACCCAAAGTTGACGATTATCTTCTTTTGTTTACCATTCAACCCAGAGTTGGCGGTTATCTTGTTTCTTTTCCCACTCAACCCAGAGTTGACGGTCATCTTTTGTCCTTACCTACTCAACCCAGAGTTGACGGATATTTCTAATTGTTCATCTTTCCTCTTTCAACCCACAGTTATTATCCAATTTCTTGCTCAACCCAGAGTTGATTTCCTTGCTTTTCTTTTTCAACCCAGAGTTCATGCATATATATTGTCCCTCTAATAATTATTTCATTTTCCGTTCTCAATCCAGAATTGATGTTTACCTCTTATTCAACCCCGAGTTGATTTCCATTTATTCTTCGACCCAGGGTCGACCCTCTTTTCTTCTTTAACCTAGAGTTGAGGTTTATTTCATTTCCAACCCAGAGTTGACCTTTCTTACTCAACCCAGAGTTGATACACCTTTCCCCAGTGGACTTAGTATCATATCTCATTTTTCTTCAAGCAAATTTTCAGGTTCATTGGTATTTAATCTTCTTCTATCTTGAAGGTTCAAAAGGCTGGCGCCAATCTCTCCTTCAGATTTAAGACAATTAAATAGGGGCAGCTGTTGCACCCCAAAATTTGCCCACCTAATTTTATTTTAACTGGCTTAAGCATTACATTTCATCTGCATATCCCTATCAGGCCATCTAACACTTCATACATCATTAAATCAATAAACTTAGCATTAGGATCAAGGGTGTTGAAGAGCTAGGATTTTATTGTTATTCTGAGATTTTCATCTTCATTCAAGGTTCTCTCCTTCACCAACATGCACCTCAAGGCACTCCTATCTTCGTGAATCTATTCTTCTATGCTCCAAGTTTCATCTTCTTCAAGGCACTCCTATCATGTGTTCACCAAGGCAAGAGATTTTTTAGAGTTAAAGGAAGGTTAATCTGGATTAAATTTGATAATTGAAGTAAAGGGCTGTAGCGCAAGATTAATTTAATTTGATCACATGGATCCTTTGTTTGGAATTGTTTAAGGAAATTATCTAATGTCAGGAACGCAAAGTGGTTCAAGCTTGCGATGTTGGTTCATACAGCTCTTGCAATTTGAAGGAACTAAGCATACAAGTCAAGGGTATCCGATGCATACTAGCCTCACGCTATCATTTTCAATGCCCACTCAAAGACCTATCGTGGCCCATTCAAGGTTCTAACACAAATCTAGAATTCAAGAGACACAAAATATAGGAATCCACCAAAGCCCATTTCTTATTACAAAAATCCATTACAAAATCCAAATACAATTACATCATTACACCATTACACCATTCTAAATTCTTTACAAAATAAACAAAGAGTATGCCAAAAATAAAATAATAATCAAAGCCTATAGTGCACTTCTCTTGAAATTCTTCATGCCATCAATGCCCATTTAACATGTTGCCCTGCTAAAAAAAAAACTCACACACTTTGCTTCAAAAAAGACCATGCAGCTTAACATCACCATTTGAACCTGCAAACAGTTCCAAACCATTTAGGTAAACCAAACTGCACTGCCAGCCCTGCAAACCAGTTCAGATCTGCACCAAAGCAAAGACTGGCATCAGCATTTCATCACACTTATTCATAACAGTTCTACCTACACAGTCCAAGCAAGAATCAAAACCAGTCACGTCGCGAACTTAACTTACAGCAGGATAAAACACTAGTAAAGAAAGTTCTACACTGAATATGTTTCGGTTTAGCAAAACAAAAAGGACACGACACAATGCCACATAGTCAGCAAGTGTTTAAGTCAGAAAACAACCAAGACTGAGCATCAGTATGGACCCTATTATTTAAAGTGTTTTAGCTTACCCGAATAGTCGATCCACGTGACATCCTTGTTTCCCATATAAACTGAATGTGAAGCTCAATCCGTTAACTAGTTCAGCCAGCATCGTACCCACGGGGGCGTGCCCTGCAACTCAAAGAAACAGATATAAACACATTCAAACACAAGCAAAATCCACACATATACATTCAGATTCACTATCCTACAACTAACCAATAGTTTCCTACCTATTCACCCTAACTCCTAACAGAATTGATAAAACCTCTAACCATAAATAACTAACCCTTCCCATCACTAACCAAACCTATTCTCAATACATAATAGTAACTGTAACTAACTTTCAGTTACTAACTAACAACTCCTAACCAATTCTCCAAAACAGAGAAAACCACTTTATAACTTCTAACAGAATTAGTTACCCAGCATATAACTAACTTTTAACCTATTCTAACAGTTATAACAAACTTCTAACTACCCTAACAACCTATAACAGAAACTAACTAAAATCAGAGTAACTAACCTTTTAGCCATTCAACTCTTCCCTTCACTTCTATAAATCCAAACCTTCACCCAATTCAGAGACTCTCCACCATTCTTCCAATCTCTCAGCTTCTTCACCATCTCTCTCCACTTCTCCACAAGTCTTGAACCATTCTTCAATCACCTTCTTCACTTTCACCATTTCTCGACCTTCTTCAGATTCATCCTTCAGTCTCACACCATTACATCATCAACCTTCTTCATCTTCTCAACCACTCATCATCATCTTCATTCTCCGCCATTCACCCTCAATCATAATCATCTTCTTCACCTCTCCAACCTTCAAACCTTGAGTCTCAGAATAATCACCAATTCTTCAGCCTCTCAACACCTTGATTCATCATCAACCCGCTATCCTCATCGCGTTCCTGCAACAATCATCAGCATCATGATTCGGCAATCTTCATCATCACCACCACAATCCTTCTTCAAGCATAACAAATCAACATTCTTCATCAATAATTCTGCAACGCAATCACCCAAATTCCGCTTAATCTTCGATCAATAAACTTCAAAGAATTCATCATCGCAGCCACAGAGAAAATCGGAAGAAGAAATCGCGAGAAAGAAGAAGAATCAATAACAAGAAAGAGCTCAGAGCACACATACCAGAGGGATTCGTCGTCATCTTCGCATCGGTTTCAAATAAAGGTCGATCGAAGAAACGAGAAGTCTCGGAGATAAGGCATTTGCGTTTGACGGCGATGGCAAAATGATGAAGTCACCGGAGCAGGTCCGCCGCCGCGTCAACGAGATGAGAGGGAGAGCCACCGTTCGCCGTTTTGAGTGAAGAGGTAGAGAAGAAGACTCACGATAACTCCAAAGGTCACTCACAAAAAACCCTAAATTCCTAATTTTATTTAATTTTCTTTTCTTATTTATTTTAATCTGTTTGTTTTATTATTTTTGAAATGAATAAATTGAAACAATATAATCTGAATAATAAACATGGACTCAGTACCCTTGGGCCACACGCAAATTGCCATTCACACCTCCCATAGGCCCGTTCCCTTTTTTTTGACGCAAGGCCTGATAACAAAAATCTCTGTGGGCCCAATCACGCTATTCACACACCCCCCGAGGCCCATGCTGTGCCGTTTTGGCCAAACAAATCTGAACAAAAACGCCCCTGGGCCTTAAGCTCTATGGGCCATGCGCGCTGCTTTTCACGCCCTGCAATTCAGGATTGCACCCCCATATTTCCTTATTTTATTTTTTTATTTATTCTTTTAGATTTTAATTAGATTTTTGTCACTTCTTTTAGTAATAAAAAATGCTAATTTTCTTCCTTTTAACTTTAGACCTTAGTACTAATTTTTGACATATAAAAAGATAATCATAAAAAATATTAGTTTTTAGGCTATTTGTTTTTTAGTCTTTTTACTTGACTTGTAATTCAATTTCTCTCATAAAAATCAACATAAAAATAATAGTACTTTTAATTCACTTTTGTGCTATATTTTGACTTGTTCTATTTCATGCTCTTGTACTATTTTCATGTATCCTATTTGTTGACTTCTAATTGTGATCTTTATTTTCATATTCTTTTATTCCTAACCTTAGGTAGAAACCATGATAACATTAGGTAGAAATTCCCTTCATACTTAGGCTAGTTTCCCATTTCTTTTCCTTTTCAACTTCAAAACACCTAACAACTATCCAAATTAAATTCCCATAAAAAATACCAAGAAAATACTAAAAGTCATTAATAAAAAAAGTGAAAATCTTTAAATAGGGAATGGAAGCTTGAATCTCCCTTGCTTAAGGGAATCATTCGAGTGCTTGGATCTCCCTTGCTTAAGGGAACCATTCGAGCGTACGTTCCCAATTGCTAAAAAACACAAACCATAGAGAAACTTGAGTCTCCCTTGCTTAAGGGTTCCACTCGAAACGCTCAAAGTCTCTCTTCATCTCGCCTCCGAGGCATTCTTTCCCTTAATCGGACATGTTGCTTCCTTTCGATCGCAGACTGGTAACGCATAAGACTCCACTCAACGAGCTGCTATCCTGACGCTAGATTGCGAATGTAACTCCGTCCACTAAAAAACACAAAAACAAACAAAAACTAAAGAGCCGAACTACGGCGCTCTGATTCCTGAAAAGGATACGTAGGCATTGGGTCGCGGGGCCTAAGCGAGCACAACTATTTATAAACCTTATTTTCCCCGTGTTTCTTTTTTTTCATTTGCATGCATTCCCTTAGCATTAAGCTCTAGATTTATAGCACACACCCTTTAGATACCAACAAACATAGGTGGATACCATCGAGTACGATGGGCGTGAGGGGTGCTAGTACCTTCCCCTTGCGTAACCGACTTCCGTACCCTACCTCTGGTCGAAAGACCTCGCTCTTATTCGTTCCAGGTTTTCTGATATTCCTTTCCCTCTTTGGGATAAATATATTGGTGGCGACTCTGTTCATCATTTCGCGAGCGTGCGACACATGGCCTTCATGCAAGCATCCCAAGTGCAGAATGCCCGCTCTTTGCAAACAATTATGGAAAGTCAACTGGCTTTCCAGAATGAGCAGCATCGTCATCAGACCACATATGCTAGTCACTTCCTTCTGATGGAAGCTACCTAAGGTACCCTCCTTGGTAGTACACAAGAGCTACAAGCGGCGAATGCCATTTTGACAGAGAGGATGGAGCAGCTAGCCTTGGGAATATATCGTCGCCATTGTAGCCATAGCCGTCGTTTCGACCGTACCACCCAGGACGGTGAGGGAGCTAGTGGACCCAATAGCATTTTCAAGTACCTCCTACCTGCCTTATCTTAGAACATTGGGGACAATATCCGATTTAAGTGTGGGAGGAGCATTATCGCTTTCATTTCCCTTCAGTATGTTTTGTTTTGTTAGTTAATAAAATGCATGTGATAGACGAGTCCTTATGCGTAGTGTATACCCTTTCCCCCACCTTTTAGACTTACAAAAATTTTTCCAAAGGAAATTATGGTTGTTTTTAAGGATTTGGGCTATGATACAGGTTCTGTATAGGGTTTGTTTTGTCTTAGGCACTCGTTTTTCGAAAAATTGTTATCGTTATAGCACCTTAAGCTTTAGGAAATAGTTAGATTAGACCCTTTTTCCTCCCATTATGCTTTGACTATATATAAACTGTACATATAGGTCTTAAAGTAGTTTATCTTAGCAGTCGGCTTCGGCCTAAGCATACTCTAAGTATAGGATTGATGAATATAAGTGAATGATCTCTATTTTGCCTAAAAAATAAAAATAAAAATATATGTGTGCGACTATCAGTTGGGTGACCCTCACAAGATTACTAAACTCGAGAGTGTTGTAAGCACCAATAAAAACAAAGAAAAAAATCTTAAAAGGCACACCCGTTGTAGTTGGTCCAGAGGTATCTGGTGCTGGACTTGGTATGGAGGACTACGATTCGATCTCCCGCAGCTTCAAGTGGGTGAAATAAAAAGGGGTTACACCAACTCTTGTACCAGAGCCCCGTTACTTGACATCAGAGTCACTAACCGGTGACTATACCATGAGTACGTACGGATAACAGGCTTAATGTGATTGCACCTGAATGAAAAAGGACCTCGTACTAAAAAGAGTCTTAGCATAGTAGGATATTAGGGGTCGGTCTGCATGCTTATGAGGCTTATGTTCGCATTCTTGCGTTTAGTGTTGTTATGATACCCTTAGTTCGGATAGCTAGTGCCTAGCAACACACCTTTACTCGAACTTAGAAGCCCTCGTTGCCCAAAACCTGTAAACACCAGAACTTTCCTTCATCTACTTTTAAGAGTTATTGCTTGAGGACAAACAAAGGTCTAAGTGTGGGAGGATTTGATCGCACTAAATCGCACTACGTCTCTGGCTCGAATATCACATGTTTTCCTTAGTTTTTATTGTCATTTTCTCGTATTATGCTTGTATTTCCTTTGTTTTCAGGATTCTTGACCTTTCAGAGCCTTATGTGAAGAAATGAGCCAAACCGCCAGGAAATTAGGGCTTTTCAAGGAGATTTGCACTTATGGCATCCTGCATGCACCGCGCCGACCATAGAGAATGCCGTTACATGGCCCACTCCTTAATGGAGCCAACTGCCACGATCACACGATCCTATCAGTTACTCAGCACCGCGCCCGCGGTGGAGCTGCCGTGCCCGCGGCCTTCACAAAATGGTTCCCGCTCAAAAGGAGTTGAGGGGTACTCCTATCCTTACGCACTTCCAAGATCCATTTTATATAGTTTTAGTTTTTCATTTTTCGTTTTTTTCATCCAAGCTTAGTACAAACTTAAGCCATATACTATCATTTTCTGTAAAGTAGTAACCTCTTCACATTGGGGAGTTACTACGGTGTAGACTGAGTTGTAATCGAGTCTTGGAGCACTTTGGTTGAAGTTTATCATACCATCCTTCACTTTGTATCAGATTCAAACCTCCGATCGGAGTAAGGTTTCAATTTACTTGCTTTATTTATCTTCTTGCTCTTACCATAGTCTACACGTTTTATAGACTCTAAATGCTCTTACCATAGTCTACATGTTTTATAGACTCTAAATGCTCTTACCATAGTCTAAACGATTTATAGACTCACACCCTTTTAATTACTTGCACTTACCATAGTCTACATGTGTTATAGACTCGCACTTATTATGTCTGGCTAAATTATAAAGGTTTGAATGTAATGATTGTCATCATGATTGTGTTCCAAATGTCATGTTAGTGAAAATACTCTGGGGATGTTTTGCTTTAAACTTAAGTCAATTTGTGTTTAAATGTTTATTGGGTAAGATCGAAAGCCGTCCATATCAAAGATATGACTTAATTATTATTTAACCAAACAAAAGAAGCGAAAGCGATTTGGTTGGTTAAATAGGAATCATTACCTCTTTTTAGAAAACCATTTTGAAACTATTTTCGGACGCGTTTGTAGGTTTGAAATCTGACTCTTGGTCAAAAGCCAAGAGTCTGTTTAAGTTAATCTTTCCAAGTCAAAATTACTTTTCTGTTAAGTCAAAACTATCAATTTCTTAAAAATAGATTTACCTCTTTACTGTGGAAGGCACCCTTTATATGTGACAATAAAGGAAGTTAAATTAAAGAGTAAATTCGGTTCTTAGTATCCAAAAGCTACAAGTTCCCGTTAAATTTATTCTTTGCTATGAATAGAAAATACTGCCCCACGAGTCGTTTCATTTATGCATATAAGGATCATAATCTGATTTCATGATTTACATTCCAACCTGTCGCTTAAACTATTTTTCACTTCGCTTACTTACCTTGTTGCACTGCACTCACAACAATATTCTTGTTCACCTTAGATATGAACCTTAGAAATAGAGTAGATAGAATGACGATTGGTCTCTGTGGTTTGATAATCTTATATATTACTTCGATAGGCTGTGCACTTGAAGTTCTATATTTAGGCTATACGTTACAGACCCATCAATAGCGTGGATCACAAGAGACAAAAATAGAACAATAGTTCTTCATAATCCACAGTCACAGATAAACTACTCCACAACAACTATCAACATGATAATTGTTTGGATCACAAGAGACAGTTACAGAACAGTCGTTCTTCACAATACACAATCTTCTGTCTGCGTTCCAAATTAGGATTGCAGTTCTTTTTATATGCAGTCTTGGGCCTTGGGATTTTTTTAGAAACACATTAGGGTTAACAAAGTTAACCTAATTCACACGCCAGCTGTTTGTTACACAATGTGCTGTCAGTAGGATCTTTTGAACGTAATTTGCAGCATTCAATAAAAAGTTTCCTAAACAGATAAAATTGATAAATCAGGAAACACAATTAATAAAAACTAACAGCTCCTGCTGTCACACATGGATGTCATGACATCAATCATGACATTCATTACAAAACATGTATTAGCTCCATACATATATGCAACCTGCATATACACAATCAACCAGATATGTTTTACCAATAATGCAGCCAACATGCAAAACACCTTCAATCTCCCCCTTTGGCAAATTTTTGGCTAAAACATCCTGTCACACCATACCAAAGAAACACTTTCAGCGTATAACCAAAACACAAAAACATAAGCTAATACAATCAAACAACATACATCACCAGTATGCACACAATGCTCAGACAAAAACAGACAGTGCACAAAAGTAGCACAAGCACAAGCCACAAAAGTAGTAGCACAAGCACAAACAGATCAACAAAAAGATAGGCAAATAGAATTATTGATCACACATAACCACCATTCTTGTTGTTCTGGGGTGACACATAATACTTCTCCCCCTGTTTGGCCATAAATTTTTCCAAAGCCAGAAGAAGTGTCTTCTCCACCTGTATTTTTGTTTTTTTGTTGTTGTTTTACTCTATGGTTCTTCAAGGATGCAGAGTCCCAACTTGCTTCGCAAGTTCTTAAACTGTGTAGCATCAAGAGCTTTTGTGAAGATGTCAGCTAGCCGAAGTTCAGTAATTATGTGCTCTAGGAAAATTACCTTGTTTTGGACAAGCTCTCTGATAAAATGGTGTTTGATATCAATATGTTTGGTTCTGCTATGCTGAATTAGATTTTTGGATATATTGATAGCATTGAAATTGTCACAATATAAAGTCATGACATCCCGAGGAACATTGTATTCAGTTAGCATTTATTTCATCCAGACCAATTGTGAACAACTGCTACCAGCTGCTATGTACTCTGCTTCAGCAGTAGATAATGAGACACAATTTTGTTTCTTGCTGAACCACGATATAAGGTTGCTACCTAGAAAGAAACATCCTCCAGATGTGCTTTTTCTGTCATTAGCACTTCCAGCCCAGTCAGCATCACAGTATCCAGTCAAGAAAGGGTTACTTCCGTTGGTGTACAGTATTCCATAGTCTGAAGTCCTATTTACATATTTAAGAATTCTCTTAACTTGATTTAAGTGACTTGCCTTCGATTCTACTTGATATCTGGCACACAATCCAACTACAAATGTAATATCTGGTCTGCTGGTTGTCAGATATAACAGGCTACCAGTCACGCTTCTGTACAAACTCTGGTCAACATATATGCCTCCTTCATCTTTAGATAGTTTTTGATGAGTTGGTGTAGGAGTTCTTTTGTGACTCGCATTGTCCATACCAAATTTCTTTACTATATTCTTGGAATATTTACTTTGAGACATGAATGTGGAGTCTTCCATTTGCTTGATTTGAAGACCAAGAAAGTAAGTTAGTTCCCCAACCATACTCATTTCAAATTCAGTGTGCATTTGACCAACAAAGTGTTTTACCATTGTATCTGACATTCCTCCAAACACTATGTCATCCACATATATCTGAGCAATCATGATTCTTCCATCTGTGTTTTTGACAAAGAGGGTTTTGTCTATTCTACCTTTCTTATATCCATTTGTGGTCAGAAACTCAATTAATCTTTCATACCAAGCTCATGGAGCTTGTTTCAACCCATAGAGAGCTTTTTTTAGTTTGTATACATGATCAGGCAAGTTTGGATCAGCAAACCCTTTATGTTGTTCTACATAAACTTCTTCGTTCAGATATCCATTTAGAAATGCACATTTTACATCCATTTGATAAAGTTTGAACTTTAGAATGCAAGCTACTCCTAGTAGAAGTCTGATTGACTCAAGTCTTGCTACAGGAGCAAAAGTCTCATCAAAATCTACTCCCTCCACTTGAGTGTATCCTTGAGCCACTAACCCAGCCTTGTTTCTTGTTATGATTCCTTGTTCATCCGTCTTGTTCTTGTATATCCATTTGGTACCTATGATATTTGTCCCTTCTAGTCTGGGTACCAGTTCCCATACTTTGTTTCTTTTGAACTTTGCAAGTTCCTCTCGCATGGCATTAATCCAAAACTCATCTGTCAGGGCTTCCTTTACACTTTTTGGTTCAACTTTGGACACAAATCAAGAATTAGCTATAGTTCCTTTTGACCTGGTCATTATTCCACTGCTGAGATCTCTTATGATCAGTTCCTTGGGGTGATCTTTTTGAATTCTAATAGATGGACCTTTGCTGATTGGCTCAGGTTTTGGTTCTGAAGCAGTTTCATTGCCTACTTCCGGTTGGTTTGTCTGTTTAGCCTGAATTTCAATGAATGTCTCAACATTCTCTGTGACATAGAATTCTCCATGTTGATCATCAATGACCACATTGATGGATTCCATCATCACTTGTGTTCTGATGTTGAACACTCTATAAGCCCTGCTGTTTGTTGAATATCCCAAGAATATGCCTTCATCACTTTTGGAGTCCATTTTTCTTCTTTGGTCTCGATTTGTTAGGATATAGCACTTGCTTCCAAAAACATGAAAGTACTTGACACTTGGTGTCTTTCCTCTCCAGAGTTCATACAGAGTTGAGGAGGTTCCTTTTCTCAACGTAACTCTGTTATGGACATAGCAGGCTGTGTTCATAGCCTTAGCCCAAAAATACATGGGAAGTTTCTTAGCATGAATCATTACTCTAGTTGATTATTGTATAGTCCTGTTTTTTCTTTCTATTACTCTGTTTTGTTGAGGTGTAATATGGGAGGAGAACTCATGACTAATTTTTTCAGTTGAGCAGATTCAGCAAACCTGGCATTCTCAAATTCTTTTCCATGATCGCTTCTGATTCTGATGACAATGTTTTCCTTTTCTCTTTGGAGTCTGGTGCAGAGCTCTTTAAAGACATCAAATACTTCAGATTTTTCTCTAATGGATAAGCTTCATCACCAAAGGTTACAATGCAAGTAGAATACTGTCTAGTTGAGGTGCTCCTGCATGCTCTAGTTTTCCTACCCCTTTAACCTCTCTTCTAGCTCCATCACCAAAGGTTACATAGCTGGAGGAATGTGGCTTGATTTCTTTCAACAAGTTTTTCATTCCTGTCATGTGTTTTGAACATCCACTGTCAAAGTACCAGTCTCCTTTGGTTGACACCCTCAAGGAGGTATGAGCAATTAAAGCAGAACGTTTAGTAACCCATCATTGTTTCGCGATAATGTTGTGCTGGTTGAGATTTCTTGTATATTTTTTCCACGGGTACCCAATCAGTTCATAGCAAAATCATTTCAAGTGGCCAAATCTCCCACAGTAGTGGCATCTCCATTCCTGAAATTTCCCTTTTGTTTGGTTCCAATTCCTCGTTTCATGATGTCGTGACATCAATGCTGACATCTGCTTAACAGGAAGTGTTTCTGGTTCTAACTCTTTTGACCCTAGATTAGATTCATTTCCAAATCCTATTCCAGACCGATTTCCTCCTTTTTGACCAATTTCAAGAATCTTTTCAAGGGAGTCAGTTCCATTGTTCAACATTCGGATTGATCATGACATCTGATCTAGTTTGTAGTTGAAGATGCTGATTTCACCATTGGGATGTGCTACGGTTGCTAGGAGTTCTCTTTTCTCGACTTCCAGTTCTTCTATACCTTTCTCTTGTTTCTCCTTTATCCTCCATACTTCAGCACTCTTGATCTGTAGATCATTGTATAAGATGGCCAGTTCTTCAAAGGTAGGGAACTTTTTGTTGTTTTTGAGATTAAGTGTACACACACTTGTTAGAGCAGCACATTCTTCTTCACTATCACTATCTGAGTTTTCATCAGATCGAGTGGCAGACGTAGCTTTTCTTTGCTCTTAGAGGTAGGTGGGACATTCAGCTTGAATGTGTCAATATCCTTCACAAGCGTGACATTGAATTTCTTTTTCCAGAGCTACCTTTTCTTCAGCTGAGGTTCTTCTGTTGGGAGCATATGTTTTGGTACTGTCATTGGTAGTGTTCTTGACATTTAATCTGGACTTCTGACCAACCCTTTTGATAAATATGTTGAATTGTTTTCCAAGCATGGCTATGGCTTCTGATATATCGTCATTATTTCCATCCTTATCATCTGTGTTGGTGATAAACGCTATGCTTTTGTTCTTCTCTTCAACAGGCTTACAAATGCTCAACTTAAAGGTTTGTAGAGACCCAATGAGTTCGTCCAGCTTAATTTTGCTGATGTTCTGGGCTTCCTCTATGGCAGTTACCTTCATATCAAACCGCTTGGGCAGTGATCTGAGGACCTTCCTTACCAATTTTTCTTCAGTCATTTTTTCTCCTAAGGCACTTGAGTTGTTTGATATCTCAAGAATATTCATGTAAAATTCATAAATGGTTCTCTTTCATCTTGAGATTTTCAAACTTAGTGGTAAGTGTTTGAAGTCTCGACATCTTTACCTTGGACGTTCCTTCATGTGCAGTTTTGAGAATATCCCAAGCTTCTTTAGCCAGCTCACAGTGTTGCACAAGTCTGAAGATGTTCTTGTCGATACCATTGAATATTGCATTTAGGGCCTTAGAATTGCCCAACGCTAACTCTTCTTCAGATTTTCTCCATTGAGTTTCAGGAATTAGAACCGTGGTTCCATCTTCCAGAAGTTTCTCAGGATGTTTCCATCCACTTTCAACAGCTCTCCAGGCCTTGCTGTCCACTGACTTAATGACTGCTACCATACGAGGTTTCCAATAGTCATAGTTAGAGCCATCCAGGATAGGTGGTCTATTTCCAAACACTAACAGTTCCTTCTCCATAGTACCAAAATTTTGTTATCCCTAGATCTCACCCAGATGTAAACAGGCAGGGTGCCTGCTCTGATGCCAAATGAAAATTCTAGTAATACACGCTCGCTGTCAAACTGGATGTTATGACATCCACAATTACACAACACAGACAATAATAACAAACATCATAAAACAGTAAAGAACACACAAAATTGTTTACCCAGTTCAGTTCAAACAACCTACTCTGGGGGCTACCAAGCCAGGGATGAAGTCCACTATTAGCAGTATCAATCTAGAGCTAAACCCCCAGTTTACAACTCCTCACTTAATCACTACCCAATGACCCTTCTACCTAGGTTCTAACTAGATATGGAATATCTCCATTCCACTCCCCCTCAATCACAGCAATGATAACACATACACAATAAACAATGACAGATAGAAGACACACTTCAAAAACACACCTTGATATGCTTAAAAGCTTCAATCAAGAGACACACACTCGTGCTTAAAAGCTTAGAGTGACACAACTAAAACACGAATTAATTCCAACACAATCATCAAAGATAATAGCGTGGATCACAAGAGACAAAAACAGAACAACAGTTCTTCACAATCCACAGTCACGGATAAACTACTCCACAAAAATTATCAACATCATAATTGTTTGGATCACAAGAGACAGTTACAGAACAGCCGTTCTTCACAATACACAATCTTCTGTCTGTGTTCCAAATTAGGATTGCAGTTCTTTTTATATGCAGTCTTGGGCCTTGGGCTTATTTTAGAAACACATTAGGGTTAACAAAGTTAACCTAATTCACACGCCAACTGTCTGTTACACAATATGCTGTCAGTAGGATCTTCTGAACGAAATTTGCAGCATTCAATAAAAAGTTTCCTAAACAGATAAAAGTGATAAATCAGGAAACACAAATAATAAAAACTAACAGCTCCTGCTGTCACACATGAATGTCATGATATCGATCATGACATTCATTACAAAACCTGTATTAGCTCCACACATATATGCAACCTGCATATACACAATCAACCAGGAATGTTTTACCAAAAATGCAGCCAACGTGCAAAACACCTTGAGAAAGCGCTCAAAGGAAGACTATCTTGGTGGAATAAAGTTGTGTACAGATGGATAGACCTCACCATAAACAATGATAGAAATGAGATTCACACTTTAGATAACGAGTTTGTTCATTTTGCAGGTAATGCTCCGGAGGAGGTGGTTAGAAATAGGGCTAAGGCGGTGGAAGACTTTTGGGTAAGTCTTAATAAGAAAGAAGGCTTACTCCGCTTAAAGTATAGGCAAACTTGGCTCTCCGAACGTGACCACAATTCCCATTTTTTTCACAATTCCTTACGGAGTAGGAAGGGTCATAGTTCTTTGTGTCATCTTGAGTCCAAAAGGGGTAGATTGGAGGAGGTGGCCGAAGTCAAAGATTTTATTTTTGAGCACTTTAATAGGTTCTTTAAAGAGGCGGAGAGACGTAGACCAGAACTTAAGAAGCTAGGATTGTCTTTGTTGTCTAATTTGGATATAGATTGGAGTTAGATTGCCCATTTTCTAAGGTGGAAGTAAAGGAGGAAATTTGGTCTTGTGATGGAAACAAAAGCCCGGGGCCGGATGGCTACACGCTAGAGTTTTTCAAGTCTTTTTGGAGTCTTCTAAAGGATGACATTATGAGGCTGTTTTCAAATTTCCACTCCAAAGGAAAGCTAGTGATGTCTATCAAGTTCTCCTTTATAGCTTTAATCCCTAAACAAAAATTCCTCAAGATTTGAATGAGTACCGTCCAATTTGCTGGTTGGAAGCCTTTACAAAATTATTGCAAAAGTGTTGGCCGCTAGAATTAAGAAGGTGATTGGCAATTTGGTGTCTCTAATTCAAACCGCCTTTGTCTCGGAAGGAATATTATGGATGGGGTTTTGTTGATGAATGAACTTCTTGATTGGTCCAAAAGATATAAGAAGAGTTTCTTTTTGCTTAAGGTCGACTTTGAAAAGGCATACTACTCTGTTTCTTGGGATTACCTTAAATTGGTTTTTAATAATATGGGGTTTGGGGATAAATGGAACATAAGGTTGGAAAAGTGCGTTTTCAAGAGTCATATGTCCATTTTGGTGAACGGTAGCCCAACAAAAGATTTTATGGTTCATAAGGGGTTGAGGCAAGGGGACCCTTTATCTCTGTTCCTTTTCGTATTAGCTATGGAAGGATTAGCTGCTTTAGTGAGAAAATCGGTGGCTTTGGGTGACTTCAAACCATTCAAGTATGGCGAAGAGGAGAAAGTGGAAATTTTACAATTCGCGGAGGACACCATCATTCTTGGAGAACCTTCAAGCGACAATCTATGGAGTTTGAAAGTGTTGTTAAGAGGGTTCGAGACTGTTTCGGGTTTTAGAACTAATTTTGCAAAAAGAAATGTCTTTAGAGTCAACGTGGGAGATTAGTTTTTGAATTCGGACACCTCTTTTATTGGTTGCAAAAGAGGAATAGTTTTGTTCTCTTTTTTAGGTATTGTGGTGGGCGCGAATCCTATAAGGAGGAAAGTGTGGTTGAAGGTTCTCAATAACATCAAAAGTAGACTCTCTTCGTGGAAGGGTAGAAATATCTCTATAGGAGGTAAAGTGACGCTCATTAACGCGGTCCTAAACGCAATTCCTTCCTTTGCGCTTTCTTTCTACAAAGCGCCGGGATTGGTCATTAAGGAAATAAGAAGTCTTATTATCAGTTTCTTATGGCGTGGCAACGCGAATAGGAGATGTATCCATTGGTTTAATTGGGATACAGTTTGTAAACCAAAAGAGATGGGTGGATTGGGGATTAGAGATGTGGGCGAAATAAAGAAGGCGCTTCTTCTCAAGTGGAAATGGAGAATCCTTACGGAAGACAAGGCTATTTGGAGTAGGTTCTTAGAGGTGTGATACAAAGATCCGAAAATCAAGGTGCAAGTGTCTAATGGGGAAGTCCTCAACTTGAAAGATTCCATTTGGTGGAGGGACGTTATCTCTAATGATGTAAAAGTGGACTATGATGAAGAAGGATTCATGATTTATGTTCTTTGCAAATTTAGTAAAGGAAATCACATTTTATTTTGGTCGAGTTTATGGTGTGGAGATCAAACTTTCCGTATGAGATTCCCGGATTTATTTGATGTTTCAACAAATAAACTGTGCTTTGTTTATGATGTTTTTTCCTGGATTAATGGTGATGTTTACTGGCAGAGTAATGGATTTATGAGGACAGCCGATGCAGCTCCTTTCATCACTTCTAGTACTGTCATCAAGGCACAATGGGAGTAGCCTTGTTCATTGCTGGCAGTGGCCAGCCCCTACAGTGGCACGACTGATGCTTTTGTGTGGAGTCCGAACAACAGTGGCGAATTCTCCGTAGCTAGCGTCTCTGCTTTGGTTTCCAATTTTAAGGATAGCGCTTGGCTGCCACTAACGGTGAGTATGTTGAATGTAATGAGGAAAATGTTGATTCCACCAAAGATTCAGATTTTCTCTTGGAGGCTGTTCACCTCTGGACTTCCCTCCAAAGATTTGTTGTTAATAAGAGGAGTTGCCAACATCTCCTCTAATCCGCTTTGCAAGTTTTGTGGGAATCACCCAGAGACCTTGTTTCATTTGTTTTTTCGTTGTCATGTCTCTAAGAAGGTGTGGGGTTGAATTTTCTTGTGGTTGGGGGAAGACCTTTCTTTCACGATTGAGGAGTTCATTGATTTTGGATCTTTACAAGAGAAGGTGAAGATAGTTAATGAAAGGTTGAAGATTAACACTGTTTGGACTGCAACAACATGGAGCTTATGGATTATGCGTAATGCTATTATTTTCGAGCAAGTCCCTTATAGTTTTGATGTCGTGTATTATAATGTCATGTTCTTTTCTTGGAGTTGGTTAGCTAGTAACAAACCGTTTTCTTCTTCCTCTAGCTTTTATGATTGGTACAAGTTACCGCTAGGATGTTTTAAATCCTTGTAGTCTTGTTGTAAGGGTTGCACCTTTAGTGCGATTTCTTAATACATTTGCTTATTGAAAAAAAGATAAATGTCTTAATAAACTAAGAGGTATGATATTCATACACCATTGTGTACACCTACACTCAATTCACTGTTCACAAATACCGTGAACAGTGACATGAAGATTGAATAGTGTAAAAAGTTTGTTAATATAGTTTATTGTTTGGTTAATAACAACTCAAATATTAAAAATAATTTTTTAGTAAAATAAAGTTGATTAATAATGTATAAAATGTTGCTTAATAAAGTGATGAAGTTAGTTAATAAACGTCTAGATATTAACAATAATTTAGTAGTAAAACAAAGTTGGTTAATAAACTGTAAAATGTTAGTTAATGTAGTAATGAAATCGGTTAATAATATTAAAAATAATTTTTAATAGTAAAATAAAGTTGGTTAATGAAATATAGAATATTTGTTAATTAAGTGATGAAATTGATCAATCACACAGTTTTTATATCAGTTTTCCTTAATAAAAAAATATAAAAAGTATAATTATTTTTTAATAAAAACACTGTTTACCGCATTAATAAGTAAATATGGTTTAGTGTATATTTTGAGTGTAAAAGTAACATTTTTCAATTAACTAAAAGAAGATAGTGATATCCTTTGCTGCAAGTACACTGTTCCTTAGACGCTGCTTGCGGTTTAACATACCTGCACGAGGAAATGGATTTTCAGGTATATGCATAAGTCTACTTTTAATATAATAAAGTAGAATACATATGAAATTCTATAATTATCCCTTTAATCACTATTTTGAGGGTGATAAATGCGGACAAAGTTGTAATTGCATCTCCCTTAATATTTTAATTAATAAATAAATTTTCTAATCATGATTACATTCCAACATCCAATTTAATGCAAAACTTCTTTATTGGAGCACGCTTTTTTATTGTATCTGTGCATTTTCATTGGGTCATGCAGACATAGAGCCAAGTGAAGTCTGCATAATTTCAAATTTGCATACCTTTTCCATTCCTCTCATTCAATTTCGTTTGCCTATTGAACCCAATTCCAAGGGCTCAATGTAATCATTCTACATCAACTTTACGTATTCCAAACCTCTCCAAATAAATAAGCAACAACAACAACTTTTATATGCTCTGACAACTGAAAGAAAGAAAAACTCCCAAACCCTAAAACCAAAAACCCTCTCTTCTTTGTACTTTTATTAAACTTATTTTTTCTCTTTTGAAGGAAATTGGGCGTGGGAAAAAGACAACATACCTTTGTCATTTCTCTTCTATTCATTCATTCAAACCAGATCCTACCATTTATTAACCAAATGGCTGATTTCATTTGTGGTTTTGTTTGGTTGCCTTTCGTTGCATCTCCCACCATCCTCTGCAAAATAATTTTTCCGTTCCCTCTTCCACCATCATCTGCAAAGCAGGTTCCTTCCATCTCTCTGTTTGTATTGATTTTTTGAATTTTGATTGTTTGTTTGATCGTTCTTCTTCTGTATACGCTACATGTCCATGTTATTAGGTTTTTAGTTTATCGATTTGTTTTGATATTTGATTTTTTTCATGTGTATTTTTATAATCAGTGAAATTAATAATTATTAGAAGGGGATCTACTAATTTGTATTATTATGTTGTGGCAGATTTGGAATAATGCAAGACAAGAAAGGTTTCATAGTCTTGGTGCTACATTTTTAGAGGTGCTGATTGTTGTGTTTTGGTATGTGATGTAAATATACTCAACATTTGATAGACAAGGTTCATGTTGTATATATAATTTGAAAGAGTTTAAAACTTGGTGATGATATGTGGTTTGGATTTTGGTTCCCTCTGTTCTTATTTTTTCGGAGCTTCTTCTTTTCTCAGTGAATTTTTGGTTCCTTTCCACTGTTTTTTCAATTTTTTCGCCCCCTCCTCTTCTCCATAGATCTGTACTGCTTTTATAATGAAAATTTAGGGTATTGACATTTAATTGTAAATAATTTACTTTAGAGTTGAATGATTTTGTGTCGGTTTGAGATTGAGCCTAATGAGGAAAGGCTTGATCTTGATTTGTTTTATGGTGCAATTTTGGGACTGAATTGTGTGAATACAAGATCACACTCACAAAGATGTTTTTGATTCATGGAAAACTCAACAAGCATACAAGCAGAAGAACTCAAAAGAAAAGCAAGCATTGGTTACTTATAACAGAGCAGGTCGACCTACTATGCATATAGGTCGACTCAACACAAGCAAAACAAGAAAAATGCAGAAAAGCAGCAGCTAGGTCGACCTACTGTCAATCCAGGTCGACCTAAAATGGAGAAAATCTCATACACTTCTGTCAGGTCGACCCACACATCAACTAGGTCGACCTAATCTGAGAAAAATTCCCCAAAACGCATCTGAAGTGGATTCTGGTCGACCTACTCCTTTACCAGGTCGACCTAACTGGGAACAAATAACATCCAAAGGATATGCAGCTCTGTTAGGTCGACCTAAGCACCACAAGAGGTCGACCTATCTGATCAAAAAGGATAAGCAGCTCTGTTAGGTCGACCTAAACATCACAAGAGGTCGACCTATCTGATCAAAAATGCCAGAATTTTTGGTTTTCTCTGCATCAACTGAAAAGCTCTCATATATATTGTCCAAGGTTCAATTATTGAAATCAACACCAACGACTGAAAGATACACAAAGGCTTCTCATCTTCGTTCTTCGTCATCTCCAACACAATTACACATAATCATTCTTGCGTTGAGGGTTAGTGATCGAGTTCGATAACGTCCATGGAACGGAATTGAAGATTCCTAGTGGGTGAAGATTTGTGGGGTTTTTGGTGAATAAAATCTGCGGGTTTTGTCCTCCAAGATAGGTGTTTCTTGGGGGTTTTTATCAAGAGTTTTCATCGAGGATTCGGCTGAGTGTGACAATTGAGGAACAAGGGTTCAAGCAATTCAAGACACTGCAGAAAGGAATCAAAGTGAAACTCTTGGATCACCTTGATCTTGCTCAAGATTAAGGGGGAAGAAGATTCAAAGGATCGACATAATTGGTTTATCGTTTATCGCTTTGTTTTCTTCTTTGTATATACTACTTTCAACATTAATGGAAGATTTCCCAATTTCAATTTGGAATTGGGGGCAGACGTAGTCTTAGCGAGGACGATCGACGAACTGCCTAAACAAATATCGTGTTCTTGTCGCTTTTACCATTTCATTTACGTTCTGTTCATATTTGGTTATAATAGCAAATTGATCAACGATTCGAGTGTTAAGATTGTGAATTAAGAACTCATATAAACATCACAATCCATCACACATTGAATCACCATCAATTTGATCATTATCACCAAGTGTTTGTGTTTTTGCTTATTTCACTATTGTTGCATTGCAAACGTCGTTCATCATATAAGAAGTTAATTGATTTTCAATAGAGCGACGTATTGATTCTATAGTGTAGTCTCTTATCGTTTATCTCAAGCTGGTTAGTGGTTTTAACACATATACAATCGTTTCAATAGTGGTTCGGAATAGACGCGAGTCGATTCAGAATCACTTCCGCTTAAAGTTCAATTAATTCTGCAAAACTGTGTAAGATCTATTCACCCCCCCTCTAGATCCTAAGGCCAGCGTCTAACAAGTGACATCAAAAGCTCTGGTTTATTCTGTGCTACGTGAAACACTTATTGGAAAGATGGCTTCCGGACCTAAAGGGGCTCACAATAGAGCTCCAGTTTTCAACGGTGAAAACTATGGCTATTGGAAGGATTGTATGTGTGTCCACATCAATGCAATTGATAGGAACATCTAGACAGCTATTGTCAATGGTCCCTTTCAGATCACCATGACAAATGCAGCTGGTGCAGTTGTTCCAAAACCAGAAAATACTTGGGATGCTGAAGATGAAAAGAGATATGCATACGATTGGAAAGCGAGAAACATTCTAATCTCAGCTCTAGGAGTTAATGAATACTATCGCGTTTCCCATTGTAGATCCGCTAAAGCTATGTGGGACACATTGCAAGTTGCCCACGAG
The DNA here is from genome assembly GCF_029867415.1 of Vicia villosa. NCBI lineage: Eukaryota > Viridiplantae > Streptophyta > Magnoliopsida > Fabales > Fabaceae > Vicia > Vicia villosa. The sequence goes on along the minus strand of NC_081180.1, from coordinate 214,219,821 downwards.
GGAACGGATGATATCAAACTAGCTAGGATCAATACGTTAACTCAAGAGTTCGAACTCTTCCACATGGAAGATGGTGAATCCATCGAAAACATGCAGAAGAGATTCGTTCACCTAAAAAATCTGTTAAATTCTCTTGATAGACCTTTTTCCAATGCAGTTGCTACTAACAAAATCTTAAGATGCTTGAACAGGGAATGGCAACCCAAGGTTACAGCAATAAAGGAAGCAAATGATCTAAATACCTTAGACATTACCACTCTCTTTGGTAAACTAGAGGAACATGAACAACACCTTAAATGCCTTGACATGCATGAGAAAAGGGCAAAGAAAGAAAAGAACATGGAGAAAGAGGTAGAGAAGAAGTCAATAGCTCTAAAAGCTTCAAGCTCCAAGACCTCAAGACAAGAGCTAGTGGATAGTGATACAAGTGATGACGAAGACTCCGATGATGAGGAGATGGGACTGTTTGTGCGAAGATACAACAAATATCTAAAGAAAAATGGAGCAAAACATTCTGATAAAGGCTTGATCAACTATAGAAAGCAATCAAACAAGTTCAAACAAGATGACGACTGTCATACCCTAATTTTTGACCCCCCTGAGATGGCATATCTTCAGGATTTTTTCATCAGGTCAAGACAAGTTCCCAGAGCAGTCATTTCTCCATCTGGTACCTAATCGAGGATGCTCAAAGACAAGAAAGCTCAGGCAAAGGATCAATCAATACAAGGATTAGCCCCTAATACAATCATGAGGCTCAAAGACTTCACTTTTCTCACCTATGATTGATTAGACATCCAGTCATATGAGTACAGGTTTACTCAGGTCGCCAGACTAGGGTTCTGAGCCTATCAAGGACTGAAATCAGGGATCACATTTGGGAAACCCTAAAAAACCTCAGAGGGTCATTCAAAGACATCAATCATCTTCAAATAACTCATATTACAAGGTCTACTGGACATCACACTTCAATTCAAAGTCTACAGTCATTGCTTTCACATGATCGACAAATTAGGGTTTTGACCTAATTCACCAAGATAGTTGACTTCTGATCAGGGCATGAATCCAAAACTCAAGACATGATTCAAGGATCTCTACTACCTCCATATAATCCATTTATATCATCCATTTGTGGAGAAGATCTTATTTCTACACAAAAGCCCAAAAATTCACTTTGTCAGGAAAAAGTCAACTGTGAAGGATCATCATTGACTTTTAAGGTTTTTGGTCAAAAAATGACTTTCAAAGATCAATATCATCAATATATGGATGTCAAAGTCATTTGGCCAAAGAAATTCAAAGAAATTCATCAAGGAGCGAAAAGTCGGGAATTAGGGTTTTTGAAGGCATGGTGAGATCTCAAAATTTCACCTACACAACTCAAAAAACTTCCAACATGAAAGTTGTAGATCTTGCAAAATAAAACAACATCTTACAAAGGAACTTTTTTCAAAAGATCAACCATTTATGAAGTTTTGGAAATTTTGAAGTTTAGGTCATAAACACTTAGAAATTTTTCTAAGTGTTTTAACCTAGTTTTCATCCAACTTTGGGCTCATTTTTCACAAATTTCCTAAATGATTCTGAAGAAGACATAAACTAATGATTTGAAGTAGATGTTTAGGGCTTTCCAAATTGTGTTCAACCTTCTCCAAATTCAATTTGAGCTAGGAGTTATGCTTGTTCAAAGTTGGCCTCATGAAGTAAAATTATAGGTCATGGACACTTTTGGACTTTGCAAATTTTGTGCAAATAACCTCTCTTATGGATGCTACACGACCCATAACACATCTGAAACCATGCCATGCATTCATTTTCACCATGCCATAAGGATTGAAGAAGATTCTAAAAAACAAGAACATGTGATTATGTAATGATTACATTTGTGAATTTATGGCAAATTGATGAATCACCCAAGGAATCTTCTCACCAACCAATTAGAGCTCATTTCTGGCTCAGAATTGTCCCCTAAGATCAAGCAAAATCGAGGGCTAGGGGATTGATCAAATGGAATCAAAATTCTCATCATTGCATAAGAGATATTTGCAAAATTCCTTCATGGCTAAGAAAGCAAATCAACTTCACTAAGGAAGCTCACTCCTCTGCAGCTATACTGATCCATTTGCCTATAAATACAGATGCATTCCTCATTCAAAAACACACCAAAGCAACCATATTACTTGCTTTCTCTTTCTCTCCTCTTGTTCATTGTTTTTCAAAGTTCTTTGGCAAGAAGAATCGATTTCTTCAAACCAAAGCTTATCTTTGGGAAGTGAGCATTCTAACATCTCAAGGGAGGTCATTTGAGGTGATCCAAGCACCTGGATCACTTCTGTAGGTGGAGGAACACTATTGTTGCTCTCACTTTGGAGCACTTGCAGTTGGAGGTCCATGGAGTGATTCAGAAGGTTTCAAGGCAAGCCAATCATCCAGACACACTCCTCAGGTCATAGTGAAGCTAACCAGATGGCTGCAGCTCATCTGTAACTCAGGATTCAACAACCTCCATGTCCACTTGAAGCTCAAATCGAGGGAGGTCCATAGAACAATTCAGAAGGATTCAGGCTACAATAAGCATCCAGTTAGCATCATTGAGTCTCAGGGAAGCTATTGAGATCATTCATTCAAACCCAGGTGCTCTCAATCATCCTCACGATCTCCATTTTCAGAGGTAAGTTTCTGAACTTCACCTCTCTAATTTAAGTACCTTTTGTGAAATAGCTCGATTCTATCTTGTTCAGCATCATCAGAGGATTGAAAACCCTCTATCATCATCCATTTATCTTTCAGTATAGTCATTTAATTTGATTTTGAAATTTTAGGGTTCTTCACGATTTCTGATAAATTAGTTAGATGTAGTTAATGATAGTTCATGTTAGTTACATATTTAGAATCGTGAGTGAAATTAGAGCAAGTTTCGTGTTTACATCATGACAAATGGTTGAGAAACGAGTGAGTTCAGAAATCCAAAAATGGAGAGCTTGAGGTTGAAGACGAAGATGGTGGTGGCGCGCAAATTTGAATTCTCAGGACACGGTTTATTTTATTTTGAATGGTATGCGTTTTATTAACGACTAAACAACTTGCCCTAGTGGCCACACATGCGCCCTTAGTATCATCATGCCACAAGTCTGGGGTTCGAATCCCCCTCGCCCCAGACTTTTTCATCCCTTTTATTTTTTTCAGATTTTTCTAACTTGTTTTAAAACAAAACCAAATGCGCGCGTGTTATAGTCACCAACTGGCGTTTGGCTCAGTGGTATTGTTTTGAGTGTGTGGCTATAAGGGCATGAGTTCAAGCCTTGCTAGGACCAAAACCTATTTTTTTATCACTTTTCTAACTTAATTCCTCCACAACTTAAACCAATTATTTAACTTATCAAATTAATTCATTTTGACTTCATTTTTTAAACACTTGTTGATTAATATATATATTTTATAAATAATCAAAAAAATCATAAAAATATTATTTATTTCATGTATTTTAATTAGGTTTAAAATAGTATGTTTTAAATGTTTTCTTAAATACTTTAAAATATATATATTCATTTTGTTTTAACCTAATTACTTTGTGAATAATGTTATGATACAAACCCTATTTATTTAGGTCTTAATTAGGTATAGATTTCATCTTTGCCTTAATTAAGTTGACTTTTGTCAATCTACAAAATTGTTTTCAATCTCCGATTAAACAGACGACTAAGGTTTTCAAACAACAAAACCTTATATCATTTCAATCTTTTCTTCAACTGTTTTTATCAACAGTAAATCATTTTTAAGTGGGCCTCTAATAGAGTGTAAGTCCCAAAAACCTTCTCTTCTTAGCTTGTTTTCAAAACTGTATTTTCAAAATATTCTTTCTGTTTTCAAAACATTCTTCTGGTATTTGAAGGGCATTATTCCCGGTGAAACTCTTCAGATACCTATGTGACCTTTGTCCATCTTCACTTCTTCTGTTTTCAAAAACCATTAACTGTTTATCATATACATTCAACTGTTATCAACAAAAACAACAAAAATTACTGATTGAGGCTCTGTACATACTTCTTCAATGGCCTCCACTCCATCCAGGTTAGGCTTTACAAGCTTTCAATTTACACTCTTTATTTAAATTACTGTCAAATATAAACTGTGCATATATTAGTTTAGAACTACGTTTGAGTATAAACCCTAGGACAGTTAAACTATATATATATTATAGGAATATGGCCTAGGATTGAGAATGTCTTCCCGGTGAAGGCTCTTTCCTAATTAGAGATCTGTAGTTCAAACCCCCAAGATGAATTATTCCCGGTGAAACATCTTGGCAAAAACCTTAGAATCCAAAAATATAGGACACATCCACCCAAAGAGGAATTATTCCCGGTGAAACCTCTTACCCATTTGCTTAGAGCCAAAATAAGTTCAAAACTACATAAGCTTTCTCTTGTGCTATAACAAGGACCCTCGATTAGCCTCCTCTTGGGCTTTGTACAAGGACCCACAGGCTTCTTAAAAGCATTTCCAGCTTCCTCTTGAGCTTGTATACAAGGACCCATCAGGTTTCTTATAAACATAGGAACAGGTCTTTAGTCACCTTTTAGCCTACCCTGGTGAGTTTCTTCCAATTTAAACCAGACTTAAAACAAGCTAAGTTTGTCTCAATTTCACATTGAGTACACTTTTTGGAATGAGAGACATGGACAGTCTCGGTCACCCTTATCTTCATCAATCCTCCTTAGCAGAGTCTAGGATCTATGTTTTGGTCATCCTCAGCATTGAGTCAGCCTTCATCTTGGGCTTTAAACAAAGAGTCTCCACTAGATAATCTTTCTGCCATCCACTTTTCAATCATAAATCCCTGGAAAGGGTTAGCCTCCAAAGTCAATTAAAATCAATCCATCATTTCAATAAAAACCCCTGGAAAGGGTTAGCCTCCAAAGTCAAATTAATAAAAAGTCAAAAGAATAATTTCATTCTCTTAGGAGATAATTTCCCCAAAAGAGTCAAAATCCCTGGAAAGGGTCAGCCTCCAAAAAACATGATAAAATCAGTCTTTTAATAGACAAATTCACCAGCTGAGTCAAAATCCCTGGAAAGGGTTAGCTTCCAAAGAAAAACAGTCTTTTAATAAATGAAACCTCCTCAGTAGAGTCAAAACCAACAAAAACAGTTAGCCTCAACCTTGGGCTTCATACAAGGCACCCAAACAATAAAACTCCCCTGTCAAGAGTCAGCCTCAACCTTGGGCATTGTACAAGGCAGATAATAGAGTCTCCCCAGTAAGTCCTTCATCACTCAGTAGCCACAACCTTGGGCTTTGTACAAGGCAGATAAACCATACTTTCATGTGTCAAAGATTCCTAACACCTAGGATCTTTTCCCCATAGAGTCATCCATACTCAGTTTATTTAAGAGTCAGCCACAACCTTGGGCTTTGTACAAGGCAGAAAATAATGTTTTCCCTAGCTAGAGTCAGCCACAACCTTGGGCTTTGTACAAGGCACATAAAATAGAGTCATTCAATTATCCTCAACAGTTAGCCACAACCTTGGGCTTTGTACAAGGCACACAAATAGAGTCTCCCTAAGTAGAGTCAGCCTCAATTCTGGGCTTTGTACAGAACACAAAAATACCCTGTAATTAATCCCCAGTGGAGTCATCTCCCAGAGTCAATAATATCAATTAATCAATCAAAAAGCCTCAAGCTTGGGCCTCATACAAGCCAGCTAAATTCAAATCTTTCATACAGTAGATAGACATAGCTTATCTCTATAAAGAGATATTTTTACTACTCTACCACATTCAAACAAACAAACATTTCAATTTCAATTTCAATCAAAGTCTCCCATTTAGGACTCAGAAAGACATGCTCTGGCACATCCCCAGACTTGTACACTTTCCCTAATTTGGACGAGCATCTTTCTTTCATTTAAGAGGCATCTGACTGGCATACTTGCACACACACAAGTAAGGTCCCCCTCTTGAATGAAATGAATCCAGTTATTCTGTCACTCTTTCAAAATGTTTGTGGTAGAATAGTACAAATACCTCTCTGTAGAGATAATTTCATGTCTCTTTACTGTAAACAGAGATTTAATTCCAAGCTTCAACCTTGAGCTTCAAGCAAGGCACCAAAAACAATTAATTTCCCTAGTTAGTTCCCCGAACTACATTAAGCTCTGACTTCCACTAGGGATATGTAGGCATGAGGTTCACAAGGAATCTCAGCGAGCTAATAAAATACCAAAAATAGTCAGTCTGTCTGTCTGTCTTTCTTTTCAAATCAATTCACTTCCTTCTCCTAACACAAAGGAGAAACTTTCCCAATCATTAGCAGCAAACACAATCACAATGACACAGAGAAGGTTCCTGTAGAGTACTACAGATATGTAGGGTGTTTAAACACTTCCCTATGTATAACCGACCTCCCGGACTCCAGAATTTCTAGTCTAGGTGTAAATCCCCACACTTAGCAAACTCCTAGGGTTTAGTTGAGATCTTTTTTCCCCTTTCCTACTCGTAGGACAAATAAGAAAGTTCGTGTGATATCGTAGGAAGAACTGAAACAAAATTCATCCCACCACGGACGCATTCTCCTTCCGAATTTCGCGTGAAGGGTTTAGCGTGCCGTCCTCCCAAGTGAAACGGGGAGGTAAAAGAAAACGACACCACAGAAAAATGGCGACTCTGCTGGGGATATAAGTGTTAAAAACCTTGGTTTATCATCCAAACCAATGGTTGACCTGTTGCTGGTCCAGCCCCAATGAGGAATTAGGGATGCCAAATTCCCCCTCAAACAAGAGAGGTCCTGCCTAACCTCTGTGTCATATCATGTGTTTGCTGCATTTATATTTGTTTATTTTGTTTATTCTGTATCGGGAAAGGGCTTGATTCCCCCTTGTAGTGAGAAATCCTATACCCGGATTTGAGTGCAACATAAGAGAGGATGGAGGATGTCTTCCCGGTGAAGGCCCTCTAATCTTGGTTCACAATTCTACTCTTGGGATTTGCCTGGCTGGTTGTGATTAACTGCGCCACTGCATTCCAAGACTGATTTGTACCAGGAGGACCTAGAAACACATTAACCCCACTTAAAGCCTTTTTTAGGACGTAGAGCGGTGATTACGGAAGTAATTGTCACGCAGATACTACACTCAGAGAAAACTCTCTTATAGATACCAATCAACGTATCTTTAAGGTTGAGCAAAAACTCTGAGACCCCTAGAACCCGTTCTACAGGTACAAAAATCATTAACCTTAGTTTACCATTGGGGCGGGAGATTGCGTTTTGACTTCATGACCACTATACCCTTCAACGCCATGTTTGTTTAAAACTCTTGTGTGTGCATTCATGCATTCATGCATCATTCATTAATAAACAACTAAAACAAAAAGAGTCTTTTTCGAGTCATTTTTCAAGGAAACTGAATAACGAACGTTTTGAACTTGAGAGAAAGAGAGAAACGGAGAAAGGACTTAAGGATCTATACCATGGATTATGGGAGAAAGAGAGCTAAGAAATACACCTTCAAGATTCCCCAGGTCGAGGAACTGGGAAAGCTCGGAAAACTGGTGGTCAACCCCCAGGCTTTCAAGGAGAAGTATGGAAAACTTCTGCCTTTGCTCAATACCAACATGATGGATGGGATCCTTCCCACCTTGGTACAG